>NC_087156.1:27311996-27319496 GCF_035594125.1 Scylla paramamosain | reverse complement strand
TCCTTCCCTGTAAACTCGCGACCCTAGCAACCCCGTCTTTGCATGCACCTCTTCCCGGCTCCTTCCCACCCTCGCTCCAAGTACTTCGATTCCCACCTGCTGTCACGCTCCATGCTGAGGCAGTCCCATCACGTCCTGCCGTCCCTGTCACGCTTGGCCACCCTGCGAGAAACTTCACAGTCCTCAAGCATAGCTCCAGGCAGTCACCACAGCAGTTCATCTCGATGAGTCACAACGAAAGCAATTCACCATAGCGAAGTTCAACACAGCGGGAGTCCACCACAACAGCAGTCTGGCAGAGCTGAGGCAATCACAGCAGACTACCACAGCGTGCCCCTCCCCTCCCCCGCAGCACACCGCCACACCCGCCAGCGCCGCAGCGGGTGTCCACGTCAGCGACAAATGGCTGCCGCTGTCACCGTCGTGCTTCGCGTGTTGGGCGCCACGCGGCTAATTTAATCGTCCTGTTGTCTGGTTCGCACTCACTTTATCTATTTGTCTATCTCCCTTCCTCCCTCCTCCTCCCAAGGCAAAAAGTGGTAATTAAATCTGCCTGCCCTTCCCTCCCTCTCTCCCTCCTCTCACCCTCCCTCACTCCCTTCTTCCCTCCCTTACTACGGTGACTCAGCACAACCACACCTACCTTCCCTCCTCTCGCTTTTCTCTCTTCCCTTCTCCTTTCTATCCTATCTCTCTCTCTCTCTCTCTCTCTCTCTCTCTCTCTCTCTCTCTCTCTCTCTCTCTCTCTCTCTCTCTCTCTCTCTCTCTCTCCTCTCTCTCTCTCTCTCTCTCTTTCTTCGCTCCTACTCAAGTCTCCTCCCTCCCCTCCTTCCACTTCACCATTATCTCAGATGGACCTCCACTCCAACTCCCTCTCCTCCTCCCTGCTCTCCCTTCCCTCCCTCTCTCTCACTCATCCCTCTCCCACACCTTTCGCACAGTCATCCACACCACTCATGCCGCCATCCACACCACTCATCACCACCACTACCACCACCACCATCACTACCACCACCACCACCACCACAACTATAGCATCATCACTATCATCACCACAACTAGTTTACCATCACCATCACCCATCACCACCATCATCACAACCAACAACAATTATAACCTTACAACAGATCACCAGATTCCCTGCATCCTGACCACAACTAATTGGATGGAGTGGAGCGGAGTGGAGGAGTTGGGGGAGGAAGAGGAGGTGGAGGAGGAGGGAGCGGGGCAAGGTGAAATTGTGTTTGTGATTTGGGGACGTTGTTATTTGTTGTTATTGTTGTTGTTGTTGCAGTTGTTGTTGTTTAGGTTGTGATGGTGGTGGTGGTGGTGGTAGTGAAGGAAAAGTGAAAAAAATAATATAGAACCATCAATTTATTAAGCAATCATAAAATTGAATAATAAATTGGTAGAAAAACAAGTGGATCTGAGGCCGGAACATTGCTTCTCGTTGCTAGAATACTGGGCTGGTGGGCCTGGAGGTTCCCGGAGGCGGAGAGGAAGGCTGTATGTGAGACTGTCCACTCACCAAGGGCGGAAAGGCTCAGGGGCGCAAGGGCAAAGGGCAAGTCAATGAGAAGAGAGGACGGGAAGCAAACACCAAACACTGATGAGATACGAAATATTAGAAGTATTTTGTAGTATGCAGGGAGGCTATTAACACACACACACACACACACACACACACACACACACACACACTATGGAATACAGCAAACATGTCCGCGTCTTACTGTTTCTTGTCAATTTCTAAGAGGCTCTAATTGAAGTTACTGCAATTTCAAAGTGTATTTTTTTCATGGTCGTAGTGACAGTCAATGGAAAAGAAAATACTCTTGAGATTAATTTTCTCCGTGACCTTTGGAAGTAGTCCCGATGAAAGCTAACAGCGTTTAAAATTACAGCCTCTTCTTGTAAAGCTGCTTCTTTGTAATCTTTCTATTCGATGTCAATTATTCTTTTTGTATTGTTGTAAGGAACGTATTCTGAAACGCATCTGTTTCCCATCGCCACTACTTTCATAAGGCTTTAGCTGAAGTTACACGGGTCTTTAAGAGTTTTTTTTTTTTTCTATGGTTCTAGTAACAGATTAATAAGATTTCTACATTATCAACAGGAGAAAACACTCTTGAAAATCCGGTTTATCATCTCTGGCCTTTAAATATATCCGTGGTGAGAGAGCAGAGCGTTTCTGAATACGGGCCTAAGTCACGGAATACAGGGCTTGGATCGAAGTAGCAGTGAAGGAGGGGCCTAAGTAGCACCGATGGGTCACACGTAGAGCGGGGAGTCCAAGTAAGTAACAACACCGAAGGATGGGAACCAGAGGCCAAGGGCTGAGCCAGGACCATCAATCTCACGTCGTCTCAGCCTCCCCCAATAGTTCGGCAGTTCCCACGCTGACGCCCCCTCTGCTCCTCCTCCTCCTCTTCCTCCTCCTCCTCCTCCTCCTCCTTCTCCTCCTCTTCTCATTCACTCCCTTCGCGAACAGAGAGGAAAATATGAAGAAATGTAAAGAAAAATATGATTGATAGTGTTGTGTGAGTATGTAGCTACGTACAGAGAGAGAGAGAGAGAGAGAGAGAGAGAGAGAGAGAGAGAGAGAGAGAGAGAGAGAGAGGGAGAGAGAGAGAGAGAAATGCATATATACAATACATCGTCGTCCACATATTATATTTTTAGCTTTATCACTCACTCGCATATTCGTCCGGCCACTCTTGTCTTTATTTCCTGGCGCCTTATAAAGCGTCGCGCGCCCGCCTCGGAATCGGCAGCAGCGGGAGGTGAGGCGAGGGAAGGGAAAAAATTAATTAAGGAACCTGGTACTCCTCACGCATCTCGCCCGTCTCTTGTTTTTGGCGCGCAATTTGTCATCACCCGTCAACACCCGCGCCTCACCCTCCTCCCTTCTCTCTCTCTCTCTCTCTCTCTCTCTCTCTCTCTCTCTCTCTCTCTCTCTCTCTCTCTCTCGCTCTCTCTCTCTCTCTCTCTCTCTCTGCTTCCCTTTCTTCTCTCTTCCCCGCATTGCTCAAGTCTCGTTTCTTATTTATTTTCTGATATATTGTACTGCATTATTTTGTTCCCGTTTATTAAAATTTACCTTCGTTTTCGTGTTTGATTCTTTTTTTGACTCTTAGCTTCCTGGGGTAATTCTTACGTTGGATTTTTTTTTTCATTCTTATGCTAAATTTTGGTTCTCATGTTAAACTTTTGCTTTTCATACTGAAGTTTTGATTAGATCTTTCGTTCAACTTTTCATTCTCATATTAAACTTTGATTTGGTTAAATTTCTTGTTGAGTAACACTTTTGATTCTGTGTCTAATTAAATGTCAAACTTTGAATTCTTTGTCAAACTTTTGACTCTTGTATTAAACTTGACCTACCGTTGCTTAAACTTTTGGTCGTAATAGTAAGCTTAACCTACCTGGCGACGATATAAACATGACGAAGGAAAATACTGTTGTGAAACCTTGGCTCGCAAAGGCACATCTATTTTATTTTATTTTTTGTACTCAAATTCGAAAGCTTAATTTCTGTTTTTTTTTTTTTTTTTTTCGTGTGGGTGTGACGCTTCGATGATTCTGCTCTTGAGATGCGATAGTCATTTGTTTGTTTCTATAGCGATACGTACGATGTGGATGCGAACAGAGGGTGACATTGTATTGCACAGTTCAAAATATGTCGTTAATTTCCCTTTAAAATAGAAAGTCTCTTATGGTTGTCAGAGTTATTGGCATGTTAGTGTTATCTTAATCTTAAATTTTCTTCCACCTACTCGTAAGTTCCACGGCCCACTCATTTTACTTAATCGTAAGACAAACAATAAAAGAATAATAATGATAATAATTTCACACCCTTATAATAATTTTCCCTCATTATTTTGAGTGTGTCACGACTGAAAGGAAGATAATGTTGTTAATAATCATACACTCATACATTAGTTTTCCTTCGCTGTTTGATGTGTGTCATGGCTATAAAAAAAAAAAAAACGAAAAAAATAACACAACACCCACCACAAAAAAAAAAAAAAGAAAAAAAATAGGGAGGGAGAGATATAAAAGTAATGCCTCACTTTCTTATTATATTACACATGCCATGGCTGTAGAAAAAAAAAATGCAATAATGATTCTGCACTCTCACAGTAACTTTCCCTCATTAATTTGTGTGTCATGCCTGTAAAAAAAGAAAAAAAAAAAACTGATGAAAATTCCACATCCTTATAACTTCCCCTCATTATCTCACGTGTGTCATGGCGGTAAAAATGGCAATAATATCATACTTTTTTAATAACCTTCCTTCATCAATCTACTCTTGTCATGGCTGTATATGATAATAGTAAAAGCTCCACATCTTTGTAACATTCCTTTGTTATTTTATGCGTGAAATGGCGGTAAAAGATAGGTCAACAATTATTCCATGCCCTCTTAGTAACTTTTCCCATCAATTTACGCTTGTCACGGGTTTAATGGTAATAGTAATAATTCCACACTCTTATGATTAATCCCCCCCTTCATTATTTTGTGCATCATACCTTTAAGAAATAACTAATAATACTCCCATACCCTTATAACAACCCTCTCTCTCTCTCTCTCTCTCTCTCTCTCTCTCTCTCTCTCTCTCTCTCTCTCTCTCTCTCTCTCTCTCTCTCTCTCTCTCTCATTAATTCACGTGTGTCTTGCCTGTAAAAATAACAGCACTAATCCCACACCCTTATGATCGTTTTCCCTCCTGAATTCCGCGGTGCACTCGTCTGGCCTGCGTCGCTGCTTACCATTTCCCACACGCCCTGCCCTGTTTGCCCTGCGCTGCACTGGTGTTTGACGAGCAAATACAAATATGGGTCAAGCGGCAGGCCAGAGAGCAGTGAAGGGCCCGGCGTGTTCTGCCTCCTCTGTTTACACTTCTCGCCACTACCAACACCACTAACACTCATACGGGCGCCGCTATGCACCACCGTCACGACCACCATTACTAACACTGCTACCACCTTCACTAACATCAGCGGTAGAGTCGTGGTTAGAGGTACAGCAACCTTCACCATTCACTTTCACTGTGTTTTGCGTCTTCCTTGTCAACACAATGGCAAAAACCTGGTGATTTGTAGATTCTTGGCAGATCAGAGGACTTAAGATAGAAGGAAGCATGTTACTTGACTTAGGTTCACGACTGTACCGTTAATGCAAGCTCCATCACCACCACCACCACCACCACCATCACTGTCACCATCACCACCACCACCGTTAGTATTACTAAATACGACTGTGTCATCTCAAACTGAAAGAGCAAGTGCGTATTTCTTAACATTTGCGTGGTGGTGTGTGGAAGAGGGAATGACGTCTGTTTTATAATTGATCTTCTTCTTCTTCTTCTTCTTCCTCTTCTTCTTCTTCTTATTATTATTATCATTATTATTATTATTATTATATTTTTCATAACTTTTTATGTATGTTAATATTTTATGCTGTATTATTATTTACTTATATAGCTATCTATCTATTTATTTATTTATTCATTCATTAATTCATTCTAATTTCCATCTACATCCAAGGCTTGCAAGAGAGAGAGAGAGAGAGAGAGAGAGAGAGAGAGAGAGAGAGAGAGAGAGAGAGAGAGAGAGAGAGAGAGAGAGAGAGGCAATCCATTCTCGTTCCCTCACGGTTTACTTGGCGTGGCTTGTGTGTTTTGCTTTTCTTCTTTTTCCATCCAGTCACGCAGTCTCATATTCTGGCATTCATATCAGTTTCTTGGCTCATTCTGTTTCCCATACTTATTAAGCTTGATACTTTGTCCCTCTCGCGATACAGAATGCTGTCTTTGTTGTGTACAGCAGCGAAGGATTTGAAATGGCTCATTCATTCATTCTCGCTTTTACGTCCGGACTGACTAAGGCTGTGTAAATTCTTAAGCAGTATTCTTTTCCTCTGATCAGATTTTGAAACATTGAAGGTGCCAGTTTATAGCAGTTTGGCATTTTTTAAGGTGGTAGTTTAAAGCAGTTTGGGCATTTTTTAAGGTGGTAGTCTGCAGTAGTTTGGGTATTTTTGAGGGTGGTAGTTTATGTCAGTTAGGATATGGAAGATAGTAGTTTGTGGCAGTTTGACGGTTTTGGAAGATGGCAGTTTACGCAAGTTAGGTAATTTTGGAAGATAGCTGTTTACAGTAATTCGGGCATTTTGAAAGAGGTGATTTATGGCAGTTTCAAGTATTTTCTCTCCTTTCCCCCAACAGAGCGAGTGAGGCGTCTGAAACAACTACTCTTGATGCATGTAAGTACAGTACCACGTAGTGCATGTAGTACAGTTGCCCAAAGTAATGTCACATTCTACAACATATTTCAAACAAAAGGACATCTCGCAGCTTTCATAAGAACATAAGAACATAAGAAATAAGGGAAGCTGCAAGAAGCGACCAGGCTTACACGTGGCAGTCCCTATATGAAATATACCTATTTATTTCCATCTATTATCCCCATCCATAAACTTGTCTAATCTTCTCTTAAAGCTCTCTAGTGTCCTAGCACTAACAACATGATTACTGAGTCCGTTCCACTCATCTACCACTCTATTTGAGAACCAATTTTTTCCTATCTCCTTCCTAAACCTAAATTTTTCAAGCTTGAACCCGTTATTTCTTGTTCTAGCCTGGTTGCTGATCCTAAGAATTTTGCTTACATCTCCCTTGTTATAATCCTTATACCACTTAAAGACTTCTCTCAGGTCCCCTCTTAACCTACGTCTCTCTAAGGAATGTAAATTTAACAGCTTCAATCTCGCCTCGTAAGGAATACTCCATATCCCCTGTATCCTTTTAATCATTCTCCTCTGTACTGATTCTAATAGATCCATATCTCTCCTGTAATGTGGGGACCAGAACTGCACCGCGTAGTCTAGATGAGGTCTGACCAGCGCCAAGTATAACTTTAATATTACTTCCGGCCTTCTACTTTTAACACACCTAAAAATTAATCCTAGTACCCTATTTGCCCTGTTTCTGGCTTCTATGCATTGTTTCCCTAGACGGAGTTCAGAGCTAACTATATAACTCCTAAATCTTTCTCGTACCCTGTACCTACCAGAGTTTGGTTGCTTAATGTGTACCTATTGTGTGGGTTTCCTCTACCTACGCTAAGCACTTTGCATTTATTGATATTAAATTGCATTTGCCATTTATCCGTCCATTCATTCATTCTATCTAAATCTACCTGCAAGGCGATGACATCCGATTTTGACCTAATTAATCTACCTATCTTTGTGTCATCCGCAAATTTACTAACATCACTACTAATTCCACTATCCAAATCATTGATATATATTAGAAGTAACATTGGCCCTAATACTGATCCCTGTGGCACCCCACTAATTACATAACTCCACTCGGATTTAGAGCCGTTTATTACAACTCTCTGTCACCTGTTACTAAGCCATGACCCTGTCCAGCCTAACACCTTCCCATCTATCCCGTGTGCCTTAACCTTTCTCAGGAGCCTTTGATGGGGTACC
>NC_087156.1:27279496-27304496 GCF_035594125.1 Scylla paramamosain | reverse complement strand
CCACACGCCTGCCGCCTATCTTCACACTCGTTTCCCCACACGCCCGTAGTCGCACGCACGCGCCTTACCGCACGCCCGTCGCCGACACACTTAGGGCCAAGCACGCCTTCATGCACGCATCTTCTAGCATTCACAAAGCCAAGTTCAGAGGAGCGTCAGTGGCGATGGAGGGAAGATGAAACTCAGGGAACAGAAATGAAACATGGAGAGAGAAACTTTTGCTGCCATGAACCCTGCTATTTGAAGCGTCATCCTTTGCTTCTTTTCCGGGAAGACGACGAAGGAAGCCAAGAAAATCGGACGGCCAGACCACCCACACGGGGAGGGTGCCATGGCGAGGCTCCGCCCAACCTTTTCGGGGCGGAGTCCTGGGCCGCCGCCTCGTCACTGGCTCAGCAGGGGAAGGGGCGGAGCGCAGCCATCGTGTCCTGCTATTGGCGCCTCGGCCATTTCCCTCTAATGCCCTGGTGGTAACAGTTTTTCTGAATTCTGGCGTCTTCAAGTTGGGATCAGAGCAATTTGTCTTGACACCACCGAGGGGACGCCCCCCAGCCCCCGTGCAGAGACCACCCCCGCGGCGGCCTCATAACGCTGCTCACACGGTGGGGAGTCCATGTGTGTTGGGTACTTGAGCCTGAGGAGGTTTCTGCCAGGTCTTCCTAAAAGACTGCAAGGCTGCCTCAGAAAGTTTGCCTTTATTCACCTCGGTAATGCAACCTGGGTCGCGACAAGTATTGTGGAGGCTTGTTGTCAGGAGATCTAAGTAACAGAAGAAACTATATATATATATATATATATATATATATATATATATATATATATATATATATATATATATATATATATATATATATATATATATATATATATATATATATATATATATATATATATATATATATATATATATATATATATATATATATATATATATATATATATATATATATACACACACACACACACACACACACACACACACACACACACACACTGAGAGAGAAAGAGAGAGAGAGAGAGAGAGAGAGAGAGAGAGAGAGAGAGAGAGAGAGAGAGAGAGAGAGAGAGAGAGAGAGAGAGAGAGAGAGAGAGAGAGAGAGCATTAATGGTGTCGTCCTGAACATCAGCGTGACAAGGAGATGACGCAAACAAGAGAAATCTTTTATCAGACGCAGCAGACGGACCTACAAACACCCATCTGGGCGGCGGCGACAAAAGGAAAGTCATGTGGCAAAAAAAGGTACAAAGATCACAGCAGACGTGGTGAAGGAAACTCGAGGCGTGGCGGTGCCTCGTGGACACACCACGTCATGACCTGGTGCCCATCAGTGCTTCGTGACAGTTGCAAAGTTGGCCTTCATCTTAACATCTTTGTAATGGTCACGTACACAGTAATGTATTCACGCCTCGGTCTTCACTTGTTGATTTCGTTGTCACATGTTTCATCTCTAAAGCCATAGCCATGTGTGGGAAAGACAGTGCGACTTTTCACTGTTCTTGAAATCTGCTGTGCGTTGTCTTCTGTGAACACTTCATGTTTCCCCCTCCAGTGTGGCTCAATGCTACACGGAAGTAACACAATCCATGCCGTGGTCAGTGCAGGGAGACTTAATAAGTACTGTACAAAGAGTGAGAAATGAAGAAGTAGGAATTAGAACTGGTGTTGGAAGAATTTATGGAGCAGAGCAAGGAGTTGGCCACAGAGCGGGAGGAAGGAAAAACACTAATTGCGAGATGAGAAGACGTCCTACTGATAACAATGATAATAATAATAATAATAATAATAATAATAATAATAATAATAATAATAATAATAATAATAATAATAATAATATGAAAATCTTTAAAACAAATTGAAAGAATTTTAAAAAATTAACTGAAATGAATTAGGAAGAGTTTTCTAAACAAACAGTGACCAAAGAGACGTGCGTAAAATAGAATGACTAAAAAGTATTAGAGGCAACTAACACAGATGGGAAGGTTGTAAGGGCGCGTCTTTCATCACATCCTTACATTTGTTTGTCTTTTCCCTTAATTCTGGTGCTAGAGGTGGTCCTCATGAGGTATTTATGAGCCGCGGCAGCTGAAACGTTAGATACGAACTTTTTCAGTGTGTGTTTGGGCCATAAAGCCTCGTGGTGCCGGTGACGCCGCTGAGGCCAACTGGTGCGAGGCGCGATGAAGGCGTGACCAAAACTTCCTTCAGATCATAATAAATTTACCTGTTAATGAATGCAGTCTTTGGTTTCGTCCTTCATATCTGAATAAAAGCAAGCTAGCAGTAATCCAGCACGCGACACGCAAATGTTAGCACGCCAGGCACGTAACAAACACTGCACACCTCGTATTTTGAGTGAGTCACACATTTTTTCCCATTACTGTTCCAGCTACTCGAAATCAAGGGAGTGGCAGGTTGGGTGGAGCGTTATCCTCTCACACTCACACTCTCACACTCATTGTAGTAAACAGGTAATCTCTTCATGTGCAGACAAGCCTCCTGGTACTTGTGCTTCCTTAGTAATCTTAATGTTTACTTGGCATTCCATCATCGTCTATCCAGGGTGACGCACAGACATCAAGACTTCCCTTTCAGGCATAAATTTCATTCGGGACGGTGCTTCCCCCTGGACACTGCGTCACACACACTTACAAAAAGAGGAAATAGTATATTTTGTGACTCACACGGAAATAACGAGGTCGTGGGATAAAATTTCCCGGAACACCTTCAAAGAGTCGTGGCGGCGAGGCGTCCCTCCGCCTCGCCGCCGTCTGGTTATCACCAATTGTATATTTGTCCTCCACTACACTCGGAAAGTGACCCGACTCCTCCTGTGTCCTCTACATCAGCGTTTCCACACAGCTGGTCTTGTGGCAATTGCACAATATCCTTTTGAATGTGTAGCTATTGGTGGTGTGTATGACAATACGTGCCTGCCACTCGCGGGACTGCCATGTTGTGAAGAGCGATAGGGAACAATTTACAACACTAAAAACAATGTATGACACCTGTAACCATGTACGAGAAAGAAGGGGAATACAAAATAATAAATTTTGCAGTTGTTAGTCCGTATAACGTTTGAAGGTGATTGTAGAACGAAAAGAAATGTCTCGAGAGTGGTTGATGACTGAGGAAACGTGAACCGGATGGTAGTGAGAGTTAAGCGATAAACCAAAGCAAACTTTTTATTAGGTAACTTCTCACTTGTGATCTTTGAAGTAATGTAGGCGCGTTAGTCGAATAGTGCATGAGCCGTGCACCGCGCACTATACTTTGGGAAAAACATGGACGCTAGTGTTGGACGGGACCAGCCAGTCGTGTTGTCCTCACCTCTGTGCCGTGGAGGCAGGAGTCCCTCTGTCAGTCTGTGCTCGCCTCGTGTTTTGTCTGTTTATCTTCTAGTAGTGGTTCCCAGCTTTTCCTAAGTCCATGCACCTTTCCGGTAGTTTTTGAAAAATTAATTTAACTAGTGCCTAGGACTAATTACAAAAAAAAAAAAAAAGGACTTGAAGATTTCACGTTTTTCTCTGGTTTTAAAATCGAAAATATATAAGTTAAAATGTTAGGTTACTTAGTCCCACATGATTGTTATATAAGTGGTAAATGTATAATGAAACAAAATGCCACATCTGAAACCTGTGAGGCGCGAGTTGCGTCTGACTGTAATATACTAATATAATACATAAATTTGTAATATTTAACTAAATTCAATTAATTTTTTGAATGTCACAATGTTTCCTTCCTAAAAACATATTTCCGAACGCACTGGCCATGTCATGTACCGCATTGTTTCCAGGTACCCTTTGAAAAGATGCATGCACCATGCACCCAGTTTGACTATTACTCTTTTAAGGTACAAACAAAAGCGCAAATTTATTCAATATAATCAGATGGCTCAGGGATGTGATGCACTGGAGGAAAAGGGCGGCTTCTTTCATGCCTCCTTCCTCTTTGGCGACAGACAAGCACTAAAAAGTGCTGAAAAACACAAATAGATCGCTTCTTTGAGAGGCAGTGATTCAGATAAGTAAATAATTCCTGCAGGTCTCCAGGTGAGTGAGAAGGGATGCTGATACTCACACACACGGCGCCGGCGTCCCTTTCGCATTTCTCGATATTATTGTTATTATTATTATTATTGTTATTATTATTATTATTATTTTTATTATTATTATTATTATTATTATTATTATTATTATTATTATTATTAATAATATTAATATTATTATTATTATCATTATTATTATCATTATTATTATTATTATTATTATCTTTATCATCATTATTATCTATGGCTCGATGCTTTGGTGGACGTGGCAAGTGCTGGCATGGCGCTGATGGGGTCAATGAGGTCAACATCATTTTGCATTGCAGTCAAGCCTCTCTGACGGCCTGAAACAGAGAATCTTCTCTCGCTCCTCGTATGTCACGGTGCGAAACTCACAGATCATTACAATATAACGTAAGGAAACATCTCGGCAGCATAAATGCACAACATGAGTATGGGCGGCTGCAAATTGTTTACCGCCCGGCTGTGGCTCTGCGCCGTGACTCAGGCTGCTCCGGCTTTGATTCTTGTGGCTTTCCGGCTGTCCGGCTAGAAATTGCTTTCTCATTCAGTATTTTTTTTCTGATTTTGTGGTGATGTGTATACAGCTTTCCCCTCACGTCAGCGGGGGATGAGGGGGAGAAGTATCGGGTGAGTTGAAACGGACCCTGTGATAGGAGCTTTCTGTGTGTGTGTGTGTGTGTGTGTGTGTGTGTGTGTGTGTGTGTAGAGGGAAGGAAAGAAATAAAGGATATGTGGCAAGGGATTGTAAGAAGTACGCGGTTGCTGTGTGTGTGTGTGTGTGTGTGTGTGTGTGTGTGTGTGTGTGTGTGTGTGTGTGTGTGTGTGCGTAGGAGAGGGAAAGTGCAGTAGGGAGGGCAGTGTAGGTAGCAAGAGGCTGTAGGAGGGTGAGTGGTTGAGGAATGTGTGGGTTGAGGGGTGGTAGCGGGCAGGACCTGGGAAGAAGACTATCAACACAGCTCCACAAGACACTCGTTCCCCCTCAAAATATCCCTCCAGTGACACACGAGTTTGTTTAGTTTCCTGTCCGGGACGGGAACCAGACGCTACCTGGCCGCCGCACGCCCCTACCTCCCCTGCCCCATCCTCTCTCACCTCCACCCTCCCGCCCCCTCGTCTGGCCTTGTTTCCGCTTCTCTTCTTTAGACAAATGTTTGAAGCTTCGATGGATTCACTATCTCGACCAATAATCGCGGTCGAGACACTTCCCTGCTTCTTGTCATAAGTTTTTTTTTCTTTCTCTCTCTCGTATTATTATTAGCTTTTTCGTTACTCTCTTGTAGTTGGTGTTCTTTTATCTCTTTGTTCCCACCTAGAGAGATAAGATTTCCGTGTCAGCGTCAGCGCTTGAGGAAGTAATACTTTACTTGGGCCATACATTAGGAAGACGTGTCGAGTGACAGTAGTAGCAGTAGCAGACGGAGCGGTAACAGCAGTAGTAGCCAGTCTGTTTCGTTTTATAACATATATCCAACATTACATAATACATGTTCATAACGGAACACAAATTTATCCCCCGTCCCCCCCCCCCAAAAAAAAAAAAAAAAAAAAAATTCCTGGACTAGTGAATTATATTCCGTCATTATCACAACCAAGAGGCGATACACTGACATCGTGAGCCTTAAGGTGCGTGCAGCAAACCATCCGCTGGACTGAAATGGTCATGTGTTGAATGCGTCATCAGTTTTATGAGGTGGAACATGTAAGTCGCCCGATCATGATGACAGACACGCGGCAGACGAATGAAATATGTGCGAACATTACCGCTGGTGTGTTTGCGTGAGTAAGGTATATGCATTAGAACACACACACACACACACACACACAGACTGATACAGCTGATGAGCGCGTTCTTTTCCTTGTGCTGTGCTCGGGAAGCCATCTTGTCAACACATTTGTCATGTTCATACACACATTCAAAATTTCCACTGTGTACTGCATGCGAAACTAGTAATATAAACAAAGCAAGTTTTATTTTTGCAGAGGTTGTTCTGTGCCTGTGCTGCGCGAGGCCTGGCAACTGAAGCCTGACAGCTCTCCTGTATTAGGTTTTGTATAGATATTTGTTGACGGTATATATATATATATATATATATATATATATATATATATATATATATATATATATATATATATATATATATATATATATATATATATATATATATATATATATATATATATATATATATATATATATATATATATATATATATATATTTTTTTTTTTTATTTATTTTTTTTTTTGTCTTATTTAAAATGATAACACATAAGAGAACAGTCATGCTAAAAGGGAAGAGCCAAACAAAGATGTGTAATAAGAGGGTATGAAATCAGTGCAAACCTTGCCTCTAAGATGTACTCGTAAATTGTCCATCATGTGTCCCTTAGAAGTACTCACAGGAAAGCTTCCCTCCTCGGCCGCACCACCAGTCCGCGCCATCACTCAATCCCTTGCAAAGAAAATGCACTGCATCGCGCTGCTTCGTGCTCGCGCCCAACCTGTTATTTCAAATTTCGTAGTTAACCGAGGAAAATAAACGGGCTGATAGAAGCCGTCCTGCCTGACGCCGCGCCGTGAAGGTTACGCTCCGCCTGCCTTTCTCCCCCTCTTAATGTGCACGCTGCAGGGGACGTGCGAGTTTTTTTTTTTTTTTTTTGCGTAGATCAAGAAAAGGTTAACGTTGTAACGGAATGGAACTTAGAAAATAAATAAAGAAAAACAAAAATCAGTTAATTTGAAAAGAATTTTAATGTCAATGACACTTAAGGATTTTTTTTTTTCTCCTTCGGAAAAAAAATAGCCAGCATTGGCAACAGCTGTTTCATAACTTGCGTGATTTTTTCAAATAGTGTTTTGTCAGAGGCCTTAAATTAAAGAATGGCGTTGACTTAGTCTCAGGTTTCATCATAATTTTAAACGATGTTTTTCTTAATAAAAAAAAAAGTCTTTTGACTTGGTCTGCTGGTTTCATCCAAATTTTAAATGGTTTTCATAAAATTATGAAAAAATGCCTTAGTCCTCGTGTTTCATCACAAAACCTCCTCCTAGAAACGAGTAACAAACATATCGGGTATAAAGTCTGCAACAAGCAGGCAGTATTTCCGCTAGACGTCACGTGCACGCCGTGGTTGTGAAATTATTGCCTTATGTATATTCTCGTGTCCGTCTTCGTGTGGCGGCAATCCGTGAGGCGGAGCCGCTGTCAGTAGCATGAGGTTTCACGCGTTGCCTCATGTTACTGGCAAGTTTGTTGGAGTTTCTTCCTTGACGAAGCGCCCGAGCACTGGCGGTGCCACCACACCTTACAGTGTTGGCCCGTGACTTTTGTTTTCGTAGCTTGTGTATCATGTGTCATGTTCGGTACAAACATGTATCGGTAAATGATTGGTTGATGGTTGACGGCCATTTTGTCAGACCATTCTGGATTGGAATGGAACCATCATGGCCGTGTCATCTACACTGAGCCTGGTCATCTGGCCACCTATACCACATTTCATACTTACACCTGGGCAAGATAACTGTCACCATTAAGCAACATAACTTGCTTCTCATGATTCCTTGCGGTGCCCTGCGTCGATGGACTTTCATTTGGCTTTGTTTTTATCACAGTGATATAAGTAAAAATTGCTATGTACTCGTGCGTTTAGGAGTAAAGCTGCTTGCTGACGAGATGCTCTTAATGACAGGGATTTTGTTTTATTAGTGAATAGCGGCGCTAGATTTGACATTTCTTTTGGAAGTGGTACGTGCATCTCCGTATGGCAGGATGGGACTTGCCCAATAAAATAAGTCCAGGAAGGAGAGTCTACTGGGCGGTATTCGTGCAGAGCCCTTTCGTGAACACAAACAAATAACTATGTAAGTTTCAGGACGCAATACACACACGCGAACTTTGCTTTTGGATCAGGAGTCATTGTGAAAGACGGGAGGCCACAGGACGCTGCTGAGACACAGTGGGGAAATCCCTCGCTTGCCGTGACGAGGGCAGACTGCAAGCATCCGTCGTGCAGCCGCTGCACCACTGCGTCCAGGCGAGGAGAGACAGACCGATTTTTTTTTCTTTCCTTTTCCCTTGTTTTTTTTTTCCTTTCTTTCTTTTTATATTTCAAGATTTTTCGTACTGAACGCCAAGTAAAATCAATGAATAGTTTGACAGAAAGAAAAGAAAACTGATGCAGGAATTCACGGAAATTTAAAGCTATTCAGGTTCCCAGTCCATTATTGTTACAGTTTTACGGTTCACGTCCGTGCGATTACGGATTCGAGTTACAGATTCAGCAGGAGTCAAGACCTCGTTCATGGATTCTCAGGTAACCCCGACGCATCACCACCACCACCACCACCACCATCATCATCACCGCTCTCATCCTTATCATCATCATCATCATCACCATCATCTGTATTTCCCCTTCCTATGACTTGAACTCTCTGAAGAGGAAAATTTTAAGATACATATCCCCCTATTTTTAATAAATCCTTTGGCTTTTTCATCAGAGTCTGGCACCTCAGTAGTTCCTTTTTTATCTTTTTTTTTTTTTGTTGCCGTAGTATAGTGCCCCTCTGATTGAAAAAAAATCATCATCATCATCATCATCATCATCAAAGCGACAGGGATAAACCACTCCACCACTCCACCTCGAGAAAGTCACTGATACCAGCTGCTTCTTCTAATGGCTGAGCGTAAATGGAGGCAAGACGGAGATAATCTGTGCGTCACTGGGAGGCTGTGACGCATGGGGGTAAGGGGGCGTGGCAGGAGGTAAGGGAGGCAGGGAGACAGGCGGGGGGTGGTGGTGACAAGCTGATCTGCTCGCCTGGTTGCCTGCGTAGAGTACCTGAGGGAAGGACAAGACGTGAACTAAAGATTGCAAAAAAAAGGGAGGAGGGAATGGAAAGAGGAAATGAAAGATGGAGGAAGTCAGAGGAGGGTGGGAGAAAAGGAGGAGAAAAGAAAGGAAAGATAAAAAATGGAGGAGTGAGGGAGAAAATGGGCGGTAGTTAACTTTTATGTTGCTTTACCCGCCTGTTGAGGGAAGGGAAGGGAAGGGAAGGGAGGTGAGGAGGAAGGCATTAGGTGGCAAGAAAGGCGTGGCGCTCAACCTTTACTAAGAGGGAGAGAGAAAAAAAAATAATGAAGTGAAATCTATGAGGAAAATGTGGAAGCATAACAGAAGACAAGAATACAAAATGAGAAGAAGACGTAAGAAATGAAGCAGCGAGAGAGATAAACAGAAGAAGAATGGCGAAAAAAAGGATGAAGGAAAAAAATAAGAGGAAACCATGTACGGAGAGAGGGAGAGAGAAAGACATATAGTAGAGAAAGGGAGAGAGAGAGGAAGACAGGTGAGAAGAGGGAGAGCCGTGAGCCGTGGAGGAAGGGATGGATGGATGGAGGGGGGGAGGGAGGCACGTGCCGGCCTACGCAGCCCGGCACCAAACGATATTCTGGGCCGACATGGACACAGCCTCTCGTAAACCAGACCCGAAGGTTGGCGCTACTGTAAACTGTTTACATCGGCCACCCCTGCCTGGTGTGTGTGTGTGTGTGTGTGTGTGTGTGTGTGTGTGTGTGTGTGTGTCTGTGTGTATGTGTGTGTGTGTTTTGAAATAGTCAGATAGGTAGAGGAGTACAAAAGCATAAGAGGATTGTAAGGTGGAATAATTTTGTTAGTTTATCATTAATTGGGCAATACACTTGATCTTTCTGCCTATTATGTGTACAGTTTTGGCTTAACGAGTAATTAGAGTCATGCATAACACCTTGCACACCTGGGATCTCGTGGCCAGTCAAGGAGCATCATTGTTACCTGAGTGTGATGGGCGTAGTGTTTGTTGTTGTTATGCCACTGCTACAAATTGTTACTATATTGTGATGGCGTGTGTGCTGCGTCCTCCAAAGCCTTGCCTAAGTATATAGCGTAACCCTCGTGACGGTTTGGTCTTCTGTACAGGAAGCCATTCAGTAACTCAGAAACATTCATGGCATCCTGAGTAACAAAATATCGATAAATGGAGATGATTTCTAAACCAACCTGTATGCACTGCTTTGTTTCTTATGGTACACACACACACACACACACACACACACACACAACACTCTTTCCATTCGTTACCTCATTCTCAAATATCGCAAGAGAAACTGAACCTTCCAGCAAATACAAAAAAAAAAAAAAGAACAAGTAAAACTTCACTAAACTCTAATACAATGGAGACTTAAGCTTTAGCGTTAAAAAGGAAAAAAAAAAAAGAGTGGCTCACCTGATGCAAGTCTGGGGATTAATGAATTAAGTCGGTTTTTTGCCAGGTGGGTAAGGCGGCAGGCGGCGCGTGTGCTGGAGGGGGGACGGTGGAGTGGTGGGGGAGGTAGCGGAGGGGAGAGAGCGCCGCGCCAGGTGAGATGAAAAACAGCTCACCTTCCACACTAATTAATGTGGTGCGTGTGAGGTGTGTCAGGCGGCGCTGGAGGAAGGGGTGATGGTGGTGATGGTGATGACGATAATGATGGCGGTAATGACGATAGTGACGATGATAGGAGTTGAAGGGACTGTGATGATGATGATGTTGATGGCATAGGCGGAAACGACACTATAGAAAATAAGAGGAGAATAGGAAAAGACGGGGTTTAGTAGAGAGAGAGAGAGAGAGAGAGAGAGAGAGAGAGAGAGAGAGAGAGAGAGAGAGGTCCAATGCTGTGTACCGAACTCCACCGCAAGAAAACAACAGCCGCCCTCCCTGCTTCAGTCCCTCGGTGCTCATGGCTCTCGTCGTCACCTTCACAGCTTTCACTCTCCGTCTTGTCCTGCTCTGTCTCAGCCTCTTTTGGGCGTCTGAAAGGGACAGGGAGGGGAGGAGGAGGAGGAGGAGGAGAATGCCACTTGAGGGAGATGGAGGCACAGGAGAAGGAGGAGGAGAAAAAGAAAAACGAGAAGGAAGATGAGCAGGAAGAAGAGCGTGTGTTTACAGGGTGCTGCGTTATGTTTAGTGCTGGATGTCGAGTGTGTGTTGGGGTGAAAGGCGCAGATACCACACTATATATTGTAGACTCTTCTGTGTGTGTGTGTGTGTGTGTGTGTGTGTGTGTGTGTCATCGTTGCGTACATATATTGTTTTCTATTTGACTTTCCTTGTCTGTCTTTCTGTACCTCCTTCCTTCGTATTCGTTTTCTTTGTCTTTATTGTGCTTTCCTTTCTTGCTTCCTCCTTCTGCTACAGCCAGTGAGTGTGGGTGATGACAGCGGAGGTGGTGATGGTTAGAATTGTGGTGACGGAGATATAGGGAGGGAGATAGTTGATGGCATTGGTGGTGGTTGTGGTGGCGGTGGTGGGGTGGTGGTGGTGGTGGTGGTGGAAGTGGTAGTGTACAGGTGGTAGTGGTGGTTTGGGAAAGTGGTGGGAGTGGAAGAGCAGGAATGGTGGTGGTGGTGGAGGTGGTGGTGGTGCTGCTGGTGGAAGTGGGGGCGCTGCGGGTATTTCTGGAGTGTCGACAGCTTCCTTCCCTCGGGGTGTGTTGGTGGCGGTCTGTCGCCCCCTCCATTCCTCACCCCCGTTCCCTGCCATCCCCCGCCCACCACTCCTTTTTCCCTCTACTCTCCCCCTCCGCCATACACCCACACTTACACCCGACGCGCCTGCCTGCCTCACCATACACCCAGCAATTCGTACACCCAGCACACCCCAGCAGCCCTCCCCACCCTCACCTGGGCCTCACCTCTGCGTACATTAAAGGGACTCTACTCCTTGTATATTGTTTTTCTGTTCCTTCAGTGTGCGAGGAGGGAAGGCGGTGTCGCTCTAGGCGGGGGCTTCGCTGGGACTCGTCACATGGGCTGCTCCGAATTGACTCGGGGGAAGGAGCAGCTGGGAGGGAGGAGTGGCAGCGAAAGAGTCAATAAACAATGGGAAACATTTATTGATACAGTGCGTTGAAGGTATTATGATACAGAGGGAAGAGAAGCTGCCCACGACACCCGCTGCTAGGCGGGACGGGGCTGCACCAGGCGCGCGGGAGAGCACGCACTTACACACACACACACACACACACACACACACACACACACACACACACACACACACACACACACACACACACACACATACACACACACACTGGCTGGCCTGCAACACAAATACACACGAGAGCATAATTTAAGGCGCCACAGACTGCTTCACTCTGACCAAAATGACATGCAGCAAAAACAGTCTCTCGGAAGACATTTACTGGAGCCTGAGCTGCGCCTCTTGCAGGCTTGCAGCTGCTTCTCGCTGCTTCATCAGACAAGACAGTCATGCACTTTATCGCTTACACTGAAAAGTCTTAGTTCTTTATATGGCGAGTGAACCTCGCACGCCCCAGAGCCGCTGCTCATCACTGGCTCCTTCGGCGTGAGGCTGCCGGCGCACCTCAGCCGAGGGCCTTCACTTCGGCCAGGCGGCGGGCCTGACGGTCACAATCCACGGTAAACCACCACTGGCACACCGACGTGTCCTGGTTGAAGAGAGTTCCCTTTGGGCACAGGAACGAGAACTTGTGGTCTCCACTACACACGTGGTACACCTTTGGGGGAGAAAGGTGAGTGAGTCACCTGCAGGAGGCAGTGCCGCAAACCATGTAGCACAGCGGTTAGATTTACAATGAAGTATTTAATGGTCCAAGAAGAGAAATGTAATAGGATCTATGTATGCATGGCATGGGAAAGAGCTGATGTACCGAGGTGAATATGACTTAACCTCAAGTACAGGAGGGGGGGGAGGTGTTCTCAGCTTGACTGGATAAGGAGGGAGCCTGGATAGACTCCGTTAACCATCAACTCTGTTGCGTAAGCCATATGACACGATAGTGCGTATCACTCGACTCAAGTGATGCCGAGCTAAGGTGAATGCTGCAGAACCTTACTTGCCGCTCTCCTGGGTGTCACTCACCTGGCAGGACGTGTCGGGATCAGCGAACATCCTGTTGGCCATGGCGGAGCTGCAGATGAAGGAAGTCACCGGGATGTTGGTCCGGATCGGGTAGTCAATGCCGGCCTGCCCCGGGATCTCGTCTCCGTCAGGGTCTTGCGATAAAGGCAACCTCCGCCTTGCCTCCTGCAGACAGAGTGAACCTTAGTGAGCCTCAACATAGCACCACTGTTCGTGCCTATCATGTCTCTATCACAATTTGATTCTCAGTCATTCATTTACATTACAGTCATCTATATACATTACAATCTCTCTTATCTTTGACCATTGCATTATTATACAATGAAACACTGCATCCTTGACCTTTGTGCACTTAACAAACCCCAGTGACCCACGACCTGGTTTCTGATTGTGTCCCTCAGGTAACGCTCCTTTGAACTCTGCGTTGATATTCCCGGGCGTGTGTGTGTGTGTGTGTGTGTGTGTGTGTGTGTGTGTGTGTGTGTGTGTGTGTGTGTGTGTGTGTGGTGCTTGTGTGTGGGTGTGTGTGTGTGTGTGTGTGTGTGGGTGTGTGTGTGTGTGTGTGTGTGTGTGTGTGTGTGTGTGTGTGTGTGTGTGTGTGTGTGGTGCTTGTGTGTGGGTGTATATGCTTACGTGTAAGTTTAGAGACGTTTACTTAAGAAATGCCGCTACCAACACACACACACACACACACACACACACACACACACACACACACACACACACACACACACACACACACTCACAGCTTCATGCTGGGATGTGAGTGGCTGAGTTAGTCACTCTGTTAGTCAATGATGACCGTTAGTTGTTAATTGATATGTTAGTCTACCACTAAATAAAGCATTAAGAAGCGTGGGGCGGCACCAGGAAGTGTCTGCATGGTTACTGTTGTGTGAGGGATTAGTATTGTTAAGATAAGTGATTAGTACTGTTAGGTAATTCAGTGGTTAATGAGGTCATGGCAGGGGATTGTTTGAGGTGACATCATTCTCATCATTCTCTGCCTCATTGCTGTCTTGACTTCATGGCGTCACTAAGCACGAAGACAGTTCCTGCACCGCCTCCTTCAGAATAAGGGACTCACTCTCTCTGCTCCTCCGTCGAGGGATGGGAGAGATGGCCCGCGTGTGGTGGAGGGGATGGCGGTTGTGGAGGATAAGGAAAGCACTTCATGGTCTGGGTTGGGGGACAAGGTGGTGGTGGTTGGGGTGGTGGTGATGGTGATCGGGGTGCTAGTTGTGGGGAATCGCTTTTTGCCTCGATTACGCCGTCTTTTTGTTACTCGTTTGGGTTTGTTAGTGCGTGTGCGGGATGTGGGTGACCGCGGCGTGGAGGCGGGAGTGGTGGTGGGGACGTCCGTTGATGTTTGTCGCGGAGGGAATGTAGAAGGCGTGGACGAAAAGGTGCTTATCGGTGACGTGAAGAGAGTGTTGGGGAAGAGAGAGGGAAAATCTGTTGTGGTCTGAGGAGAGGTGAAGGGAGGGAGTGAAGGGAAGCTAGTTGGTGGGGATGATGTGATGGGAGTATTGGGGATGAGGAAGGAAGAGGGGGAGGTGGTGAAGGGAATGAACGTTGAAGGGGTCGATGAGGGGAAGGGAGTGGTGGTGAGCAATGGGGAGGGAGTGTTGGGGAGGAGGAAAGAGGAGCGGGGATTGTTCCTAGAAGAGGATGGTGATGGGGAGGAGGAAGCAGAGGTAACAGAAAACAGGGGTTTGGAGTTTGGAAGAAGAAGCGATGCAAGGGAAGGAGAAGAGGAGACATTAGACTCTGGAATAGAAAAGGAAGACGAGGAGATGGGAGACTGGGTGGTGGAAAGAGAAGGTGAGGAAAAGGAAAAAGAAGCAGGTGCGATGGAAGACGGAGGAAAAACTAAGAGAGGGAAGGAGGAAGGAGTGGAAGGCGTAAACCCATCTATAAGAGGAGAACCTAGGGAGGAAGGGGACTGGAACCTTGCGAATGACTGAGAGGAAGGATCACGAGAACCGGAGATGATAACAGACCCATCATCAGCGGGGGAGAAGGGGAGTGAAGTGCTGGTGAGGACTGAAGAAGTATCAGGGAAGGGAGAAAATGAGCTTGGAGTTGAGACGAATTGAGATTGAGGAATGATAGGGAATGAGAGGAGAGGCTGGCTAGTCCCCTTTTGATTACTGAAGGACTGGAGGGTGCTGGAGGGAGGTGACGCAGGGGGGTTTGTGGGAACGGGGGTTGGTATCAGCCTTTGGGGGGCGGGTGATCGCGTGCTGCCGAAAGGGAATCTAAACTGACTGCTGAGACTCAAGGGAGGATCGTCAAAGAGCTGAATGTTCCCTTGCTGGTTTACGGGAGTGTTAGGAATGCCAAAGTCCAGGGCGGAGGGCGTGGTGGAGAGCCTCTCCTGGGGACGCGGAGACAGGGTGGCGGGGAAGGAAGGAGGGTTACTGGTGGTGATGATAACAGGGGACTGTGGTGTGTGGTGTTGTGGAGATATGTGGAGACTTCCGTCACTCTGCAGCACAGCGGGAAGGAAGGAGGAGGGGAAGGGGGAGTGGAAGAGGCCAGGGGGTGTGGAAGTGATTTGGAACAAAGGAGGACTTGAAGTGGGGAAAGCTGGGGATGCCGTGGTGGGCTGAGTGGTGGTGGAGGGGAAGGTGAAGGGGCCCTGCTGTGGAGGTTGTGGGAATGAGGCTGGAAGAGAGTGCTGAAGGGAGTCAGGAATAGTGAAGTTGGGCTGTGGAGGGTCGAGGAGCGGTGCGGGTGTGACTGGCGGGCTGAAAATGGGAATGATTGCATTTGGGGAGTCAAAGTCAAATGAGCTAAGGAAGCCTCTGTCTGGAGGATTTGTGTCCCCATTGACGGAACTGAAACTTGTGACAGGAGGACTGAAACTTGAAAAACCGCTTCCTGGAGAGTCAAAGATGGGAATGAATGTGACTGGTGGATTAGTGGAAGGATGACTGGTGGTTGGCGTGATGGAAAATGGAGTAGGAGTGTTAAAGTCGTCGTTTATAAATGGATCAGTGACTGGCGGATGAGAAGTGGGGAACTGAGTGACTGGAGGAAGAACTCTTGGAGGATCGGAATCAAGAAGGATGGGATTTATATTCTCAGGACCAGGATTCCGAGAACTGATGGTTGAGGGTCTGGATAAAGGAGGTGGAGAGAGAACAGAAGAGATGCCTATTGTATTTGGCACGGGAGATTCTGAAAAAGCAGGATGAAAAGTCGTTGGAGGAACAGACAGGCGTGTGTTGGTGAGGGAAAACCCGTTGTTGGGAGGAGTAAAACCTGGGTGACTGTTGTTCTCCGAAATAAAGACAGGCTGATTAGAGACCCGAGGACCAGGAGGAACAAGGCCAATGATAGAATTTTGATCAGAGAATGGAGACGAAGTAGGGGTTGACTGAGTGAAGGTACGAGGAATAGGAGTGGATTGGGTCAGAACGGGTGAATGAGGAACCGATTGGATGACGGTGGAAGAGAGAGAATCACTGCTTTTATCGGAAATTAGGGAGGTCTCAAAGGGCGTAAGAGGAGATTTAGGGTGACTGGTGGCGAAGGTGGTTTGGGATGGAGAGTTGGTCGTGTGGAAGGTGGTAGGAAGTGAGCTGGAGGTGGAGGAATTGGTGTTAGGAGAGTCAGAAAAGAAGGTAGTCGTTGTGATAACGCCAGGTCTTAGGCTGACATTAGTGGAAACTGTATTGACCGCTGGGGAGGAGGTGGTGATCAGGTTTCCTTCAGGCTGTGAGGGAGGGGGAGGCGGCTGGTCGTGGCGTGGGAGATGGGGAAGGAGGATTGGAGGGGAGGCGTCAGGCCTCGTTTGGAAGTGAGGCGTGAAGGGCTCGACTGATGGAGTGTGGGGATCTGTTGGAAGGGGTGACAATGAGGTGGTGGGATCGCTGACCGGCGGAAGAGAGGCCTCGGTGGGGGACTCTAAGGTGAAGGTGTCCCCGGGAGTGTCTTGAGTATTGAGGGTGTGTGGCGTCAGTGTTACTGGCAGGGGAGTTATTTGAGAAGCAGTAAGCGTGTTAGAGTTAGTCGGGGAAGAAGAAGAGGAGGGGGAGGAAGAGGAGTGCCGTCCTGAGTCATGAAGGGGGATGACGTGGTGTGACTCTGGGCTTAGCGGGGAGAGGTCTGCGGCGTGCTGGAGAGGCGGGTTAGTAGCGGGGGGAGCGGCTGAGGGCTGTCCGCCACCCGGCGTTAGTGAGCTATTAACGGGCAACGAGGGTGTGGCAGGAACCTTAGACGCCTCGGGGAGGATGGTGACGGCAAAATCTTCGTCATTGCCGCCTGTCGTAATTTCAGCTTCCTGACTTGGAAATCCTGTAATAAAGGAGTTTGCTGGGCCGCGAATGAATCCGGCTGCCAAGTTGTTGAAGTGGCCGATGGAGCCCTGGTGTGCTGGCGTGGCGCGGGGATGGCCTTGAGGCCTGCCTTCTGCTGCAAGTCCTCGTCGTGTTTCCGCCTGAACCTTCTGTTGCTGTGGTCGAAATCGGGTGTCGGGAGTCTGTCCTGCTTTGACGGGCGGAACAACACTCTGACCGCGGATGATCGTTCTTCCAGAGCCGCGTGCATCCTGGACTGTCACTCGGCTTCTGGAGCTTTGCTTCACTACCACCCCTTGCTGAACTCCCTGAACTGCATCTCCTGAAATAAATTTTCCTCTCCTGGAGTTTGGTTGAGGCTGGCGTTGTGTTCCTTCTGCCGCTTGCTGTCTCCCATCATGCTGACGTTGATGCTGCTTCTGTGAGACTGTTGATGTTTGTCTGCCACGAAAAATCTGCTGACCAGTCTGAGTGGGCTGCTTGGGTGTTGCTTGCCCGCGGCTCACGTCACCTTGTCCTTGGGCTCTTTGTCCCTGAAGGTGACGATGTCCTTCGGCTGTGTGTTCGCCACGCTGAGGCTGTTTTCGCTGTGGCTGTGAAGGTGGCTGCTCTTGTCTCACCTGTGTGCTTGGTGTCTTTTCCTCAGGTGTGTGCTGAGGCTGTGTGCTCTTTACTTGTGGCTGGTGGTGATCGTGAATAACCTCTTCTTGAAGGTTACGCTGACCTTGAGTAGTCTGTGTTTGACCACTAGGCTGATCTTGCTGGTGATGCTGATCTTGACTAGTCTGCCCTTGGAGATTATGCTGACCTTGAGAATTTTGCCGATCATGTATAACCTGCCCTTGAGTACTCTGCTGGTCCTGAATAATCTGCCCTTGAATGTTATGCTGAGTACTCTGCTGGTCCTGAATAATCTGCCCTTGAATGTTATGCTGATCTTGGTTATGCTGGCCTTGAATAACCTGCCCTTGAGTGTTACGCTGATCTTGGTCATGGTCAACCCGAATAATTTGTCCTTGAATGTTATGGTGATCTTCCTTATGCTGATCTTGCTTATGCTGACCTTGAGCTCTCTGTTCTTGAGTGTTATGTTGACCTTGGTTATGTTGAACTTGAATAATCTGTCGTTCAATGTTTTGCTGACCTTGGTTATGCTGGTCTTGCTTATGCTGACCTTGAATATGCTCAGCCTGAATAATTTGCCCTTGAATGTTATGCTGATCTTGATTATGCTGGTCTCGAATGATCTGCCCTTGAATGTTATGCTGATGCTGCTTATGCTGATTTTGATTATCTGCGCTGTCTTGATTATGCTGAAGCTGAATGATTTTTCCTTGAATGTTATGTTGATCTTGGTTATGCTGATCTTCAGTTATTTTATTTTGAGTGGTATGCTGATTTTGGTTATGTTGATCCTGAAAGATCTGCCCTTGAATGTTATGCTGATCTTGGTTATGCTGATCTTGAGTTATCTTTCCTTGAATATTATGCTGACCTTGTTGGTTATGCTGGCCGTGAATTAAATCACCCTGAAAGTTATGCTGATCTTGAGTAATATGTCCTTGCAGCATATGCTGGCGTTGTTGGTTATGCTGATCTTGTGGGTTATCCTGACTGGTAATTATGTGTCCTTGAGGATTGTCCTGAGCTTGGATTACCATACCTTGCAAGTTATGTTGACCTTGAATATTTTGTCCTTGAACGTTATGCTGACCTTGAGAGTCCTGCTGATCTTGAAGATTTTGATCCAAGTGTTGTTTTTCGGGTTGTTCAGCATGCTGACTTGGCTTACCTTGTTCTTGTTCTGATCTGTTATGCGCACTTTGCACCTCAGTGACTTGTTTCAATAGTACGCCTTGTCCTTGTACAGTTTTGTGCTGATGTGCGGTTAATTGTCCGTCAGCAGATTGATGCTGAGTCGTTGTCTTATGTTCACCAAGTCTTGCTTCACTCTGTACAGTTGTGTGCAGATTCAAAGCATCAAACTGAAGTGATCCTCCTTGTGCTTGTTTCAGTGAATGGTGATGTGTTGGATTATGTCCATCAGCTGGTCCCTTTCTCTGTTCGATGGCATGCTGATGTACACCTTTCTGATCAGGTAACACTTGCCCCTGTGTGTGAATGTGCTGGTTGTCTACAGTGTGTTGATCGGCTTGTCCTTCTTTTTGTCGCTGTGGAACTTGAACATCTGATATTATTTGCCCCTCCTGACTTGATTTAACGTGTCCCTCCTCAACAATATGTTGATCTATATTATGCTGTCCTGATACTATTTTTTGCTCTCTTGAAGAATTCTGTAGATTGTGAAAAATATGCTGACCTGTCACCACTTGTCCTGCCTGAAAGATCTGCTGACGTGGTACATTCGTCTGTCCTAAGATCGCCTGGCTGTCTGTTTGCTGTTCTTGTAATCCAGACGATGCATGGGGACCTTGAGACCCTTCGGCAGTTCCCTTCCCTCCTAACTGGCGTTGCCGAAGTTCATTGAGGTTGAGATGTCCACCTTGAAGATTTGGTCTGGTTGTGTGAAGCACTCCATGTTGTTGCTGTCTCAATGTTCCTTCACCTTGAAGATTCTTTTCCTTCGTGTTCTCGAGCAAAGATTCTGACAGGATTCTTATACTAAGCTTCTCGTCTTCTGTTTGGAAAACACTTTCTGGAGGGTTGTGGTCCGCATGAAGGACGGTAGGACTGGTTGGGGGCAAAAAGGTAAGGGAGTGTGGTGGTGGCTGTGGCACTGATTCATGATGGGACAACACTCTGTCGATGACGCCTTCTGTCGAGGTAATGGTGACACCTTTTGTTATCATGTGCATGATGTTTGGTGGAGGAGCTAATGACTCTTTAGGCTGTAATTTCTTGCTGTTGGAGGTGGTCGTGGTACTGGTGATGGTGGTGGTAGAAGGGACAGACGTCTCAGTACTCTCCTGAAAGGAGGTAGTTTCCGGGAGTAGGCTGTCGGCTGTCACTGAGCCATTAGCCACAGGCAGGGTAAGCAAGATCACACGAGGCGTGGCACTAGTGATTGGGGTTGTGACCAAAGGAATCTCCGTCACGGGGATGATAATGGGTGTTTCCTTGGCTTTGTCATCCGTAAAAAATGCTTCATTTTGACCGAGCGTGAAGGTTGCAAATCCAGTTCCTGGAGTAGTGGTGGAAAAGAGAGCTTGTAGAGGCCTACTTTGATGGGTATCGCTGCCAGTAGTAAGGGTACCTTCATCTGTGGCTGAAGGTTTGCGATGAAGCTGGAAGTTGAAGCCTAATGGTGAAGTACTTCTATCCATATCGAAGGTTAGTTTGGGTGGGCTCGGTGTATCTGTCTGGATCTCGAAATCCAGTGGAATGGTGGAGAAGGATGATGGGGAGTCTGTGGTGGTGGATGCATCCAGGTCATGTGCCTCCTCTCTGGTGGGGAACCTTGCTGGGATGGGCGTTGGTTCAAACTTTATTGCTGGAGCGGTGATAGGAAAGACAGCTTTTGGAGCACTAGTGGCGGGGAGAGGAAGTGGTACGCCTGAAGAGACATCAAAAGATGTAGCTCCGTGGCTCAAGGCTCCATTGAATGTTCCATGAGCCCTTGTCTGGAAACTTGTGTTTCTGTCCAGGAAGTTGAAGGGAGGAGGCACGTGCTCAGCGGTCATCCCTTCTGTCGCTAAGAAGGTTCCCCTGACAGATGCAGGCCTAAGAGAGTTGTCAGGATCATCTTGTGGGGCTGGGATGGGTTGGTCTTCGTCAAACAACTGCGGAATTGTGGCTTCCTCTTGCTCGGACGGAGTGACAGGAGGGAGAGTTTCGTTATCAGTCTGTGTTGTCACCTCAGGCGTGCTGTCTGTTGTTGTCTTAGGCAGCGAGGTTGTTTTTTGTTTTTCAGGATGAAATTTCGTGCTCGAGGTTTGCTTCCTCTTTAGCAGTGACGCCAAAGTTGTGAAACTGTCATCATCTGGTCTTTCTGTTTGGACTTCGGCAGACCGGAATCCAGATGTTGTTCTTCCCACATCAAGGTCTTCGTCTTTGCTCTGGTTGTCAGTTTTTATCATACCTGTCGTGATGGAGGCATCGCTGGTGCTTGCAGGACGTAGTAGAGGGCGGGTGGTGATGGGCACTTTTACCTTCGGACTCTCTACCGCACCCTCTGATGGTTTTGTTAGGAGTGGGGAACCTGCCTGCTGCTGCTGTCGCGTAATGGAGAACTTAGTGGGTGGGTGAGGACGTCTCAGGCGAAAGGGCGGTGGGATTCGCGAGCGTACGGTAGGCACTGGAGGATGAGATATGTTGTCAACAGAGGCCGATAAGGGGTTAACGGTGGATGAGACATGGCTGTGAGATTTTTCCTGGGTGGAGATCACGCTTTTCTGTGGGCGAAGCAACACAGGCCTCAAGAGCAGGGAGGGTCGCTCTTTTGCTCCTTCAAGAGGCTGCCCTGTCTCTTCAGGAATAACAGAGGTAATTACTTGACTTTGAGGAGTGACTTCAGATATTACAGGAGAGTTTCTTTGACTGTCTGACACTGTTAACCCTGATGTCAGATCAGGAATGGTTTGGAGAGTTGCAGGAGTCGTAGAAGTAGTAGTAGGAAGCGTCGATGATATAGCTTTTTTCCTGGCTCTGAGTGTCTGTAAGACGTGTTTGTTGAGCTCAAGGAATCGTCTCATAGCATCACTTGTCTTTGGTCTGTTAGATGTATCTTTTGGTGTGTTTGTCTGTTCTACCACCATGGTGCTGACGACAGAATGAGGCTCATGAGCTTCTGTCGCGACTTTTGTCTCCTCTCTGGGCTGAAGACTACTGAGAGAAGGTTTCAGGGTCACTTCTGATTCGGTTATCTCTCCTGAAGTTTTCTTACGAAGCAATTCGCTAAGACTGACTCTGCTGGTGGTCGTGGGAGATTGCAATGTAGGCTGTACCTGATCATGAGGAGTCTCGTGGTTGGACTTGCTATCTTGTCGCTCCTTCACGAGTTTAAGAAGGTGAAGCCTTTCTCGCATAACTGCCTCTGACACCCCCTGGAAGGCACTTATAGAATCACTGAGCAAAACTTCAGCTTTATCAAATGCACCCTGACGCAACAGTTTTTGGAGGGAAGCAGTCACGTTGTCACTTTCAGGCTGTTCAGGTTTAGGTATTAGAGTGTCCTGGTTACCATCAGAAACTGAACTTGGAGATGACTCCTTGACTGTAGAGGATTCTTCATTGGTTAGGGTAACCATAGCATCTGGCGTTGATGATGTGTGTATCGCTGACGACTCTGTGATAATCTGATGAGATGTTGTGGTGGTCGGTATTAGCTCTGTTGTGCCAAGTTCCAAATCAACAGAAGGACTTGACTCTTCTGTAAACATTGTCATCTCATCACCAGGTGGCTGTGTTCCAGTAGCTGTTGGAACTGTAGCAGCCTCCCTAGACAAGCCCGTGGCCTCGGTAGTGCTGTGAATCTGTGGGGAAGATTCAGATACCGAGAGGGATGTTACGTCCAGATTGAGTGGGGTTGGAGTTAGGTCTTCATTTTGGAAAAAACTTGTGGTAATCATAACTTGCTCCGTCGCTGCTGTCTCCATGTCGTCGTAGAGCGTGTCCTCATCCTCTGACACTTGAGGCTTCTCGATGTTTACTTCAACAAGGTCGACCACATCATCTGTTGTCAAAGAGAAGCCGAGGACGTGATTTACTGCTGCCAGTTCGGGACGAATCGATGGGAGGACAAAGCCCCTCATCAGTGATTGTAGATTGTCCTTCGAATTGACGACGTCTATCTCATTTTCACCCAAATCTCTTGTGTCGGGAAGTGTGGATTCTTCCTGAATGTGAGGCGGCGAGGTCTGAAGTAGAGTATCAGATGTAGTGGTGATCGGTGGGATCTCTGTGATCTCTGTGACGTCCGTACTTAACTTGACAGTGGTGTCCGTCACCCCGACTGAGGACACTAAAGGACTGTCAGTGGAAGAAAATGTGGATATGATGGAAGGCCTCCTCTGGGGTGCGCCACGGGTAAGCTGTGGTTCTTCAGAGTGAAGAGGAGGCATGAAGCTTGAGTGTGTTTGGGACTTGTCAGCTTCAGTGGATATGTGGGGGTCCAGCACAAAGTTCTTGGTCGATTCCCTAGGAGGTGCCTGAGTGTCCTCCAAGACAAAGGAGGTGTCAGGGACTGCTGTTGTGGACTGGTCATCCTCCATACCTGACGTCACGGTGTCTGAGTCAACAGGGGCAGGCATTGTTATCACGCCTTGAGCCAATAACTTGGAGATGAGATCTTTGACACGTTGATCCTCTGTAGTAATTTTTTCCATAGATGGTTGTGTTGTTGGTAAAATATCCATTTCCATACTCACGGTAGTCATGTCTGCAGACAAGGATGTTGTTTCCACTTCCGAAGTTATCGTTGTGCTATCAGTATTTGTTTCTTCATCAATGCGATGAGGCAAGTCAGCAGCTGCACGCACATTATTGCCACCAGCCAAGAGCTCGGAGAGGCTGATTATGCGTCGGTTGTTGGCTGATGACTTGTCTTCATGTGTAGAAGTTGGTGGTGTGTCGCGTGCTGCTGGAGGTGTTGGATGGAATTTTGACTTCTTGGGTGAGTGAGATCCCGCTAGTTTGTCTGCTAGGGAAGGGAAGTGTTGGAACAGGCTTGGGCGATCTCGAGCGCGGGTAGTGGATGGGCGGCCTTTACCATCAGACGCCGCAAAGGAGAATGTGGGCCTCAAGCGACTGCTGTGTTCTGTCGGGGTAATGCTGGGAGACTTCGTAGCTTCCATGAAGATCGGTTTTGAGGTTGCCTCTTCTAAGAAAGAAAGGACCTGCTCTGTGGTTGTGGTCCCAGAGAGACCCTTGGAGCTCAACATGGCATCGATCATCTGCCTGATCTGAGATCTTCTGGAATCTTCATCTGCTTCGGTAGTTGACGGGACTGTAACGAGGAAATTGTCGTCATCAGACTCTTGCGTCGCTGGCCAGGTGGTGAAAGCGAGCGAGGGCGTTGTCCTGATGGTCGTGACTGGTTGTGGCGTGGTGTGTGTTGTGACTGGCGTCGTTGTGGCTGACTCTTGTGTTACTGGCCATGTGGTGAAAACAAGCGCGGGTGTCGTCCTAATGGTCGTTGGTGGTTGTGGCGTGGTGATGGGTGTTGTGGTCGGAGTGCCTGTGGTGCGTGAAGTGGTCGTAGTAGTTGTTTGTTTAGGTATGCTGGTAGGAATGAACCTGTTTCTGTTCCGCAATTGATTAATTTTCTCTCTTAGGGACAAAGGCCCAGCAGGTCGTGGGGTAGAACTGCGGTGTTTTAACCGTTTAAGGAGCTCCTGTCTCCGCCGCTGACTCGCATTCAGACGAGGATTATTATTTCTAGAGGGGGAACCGCTCTGAGTGTTATCTTCTGGCTCGGGTCTTGGAGGTGTTTGTGGCCTTGCCGTGCTGTTTGGACGTGAATTACGCAATCTTTCAATGGTGGCATTGCGATTTCTTTCTCGCCTCTTCTGGAGGCGTTCTCGAAGTCGCTGGGCGTATGATTTACGCTCAGGCTTTTTGATATTAGAAGGTGAAGGTGTCGAGGTGGCTGGAGAGACAGTCGATTTGACTTGTTCAGGAGTTGTGTGGCTCAGAGTCGTCTCTTCACCGACCAGGTCATGCGTTTCTGTTGCTCTATGTTCCCCTTCGTTGCCCTTTTCAGGAAGTGGGCTTATGAAGGTATCTTTGGGTTCAATTGAAACAGG
>NC_087156.1:27261996-27274496 GCF_035594125.1 Scylla paramamosain | reverse complement strand
TTCTTCTTCTTCTTCTTCTTCTTCTTCTTCTTCTTCTTCTTCTTCTTCTTCTTCTTCTTCTTCTTTTTTTTCTTCTTCTTCTTCTTCTTCTTCTTCTTCTTCTTTTTTTCTTCTTCTTCTCCTTCTTCTTCTTCTTCTTCTTCTTCTTCTTCTTCTTCTTCTTCTTCTTCTTCTTCTTATTATTATTATTATTATTATTATTATTAATATTATTATTATTATTCTTATTCTTCATCTTCTCCTTATTATCACTATTACTACCGTTATTGCGAATATGTAATATATTGGGATTATACTACTATATGGAAGTAATTTGCTCTCTCTCTCTCTCTCTCTCTCTCTCTCTCTCTCTCTCTCTCTCTCCCACACACACACAGACAGACAACATTTTTTTTTTCCTAACTCAGTGTATTATATGCTGCAGGATGTTCCTACAAAAACAACAAATAAATCCTTCATATAGCCCCCACAGGCACGAAAGGTTAGTAGTTATCGCATACACACACACACATACACACACACACACACACACACACACACACACAGAAAAATCTACAGTTTCTGCTCCCCGAGTTTGAAGATTCCGGTTTTCTTCAACAAATGGCAATGGGTAACTCGAGTAAACTATGCGAGGCAAGCGACTAACGTTCAAGGAAGTACGCAGAGGTGCAGACGAACTTTTAAAAAACACATAACAAAGGGCTTTAGTAACTTAAGATCAACCACTGGAAGTTTATCACCATCCTGCTCTTCATTATTATCTCCGAATGGCGTTTATGTTCGGGGAATTTACAAGGCTGAGCGGGGAAGAGACAAGACACACACATACACACACACACACACTCACTCACACACACTCACACGCGCACATTGTCTTGCATCACGAAATTATAAGCCACCATTCACGTTATGCTTCATGAGGCGTATGTGGGAGAGTACGTGGGAAAAAAACAGAGAGAGAGAAAGAGACAGAGACAGGAAGGGGAAGGAGACGCAGAAAGAATGAGAGAGGAAAGAGAAAGGGAGGGAGGGAGAGGGAAAGGGAAGGAAGAATACCTGAGGATTCCTGCCGCAACACAGGTAATGTCAGGGTTGCATTAAATTGCTCTGATTAGCGCCAATTGCGTCACACCTGCGTGCCTCTCCTCCCCCGTCACGCACCTCCTCCCATGCTTCTCCTCCTCCTCCTCCTCCTCCTCCTCCTCCTCCTCCTCCTCCTCCTCCTCCTCCTTCTCTTCCTCCTCCTCCTCCTCGACCTCCTCATCCTCGTCTTCTCCTGTCTTGCACCCAAAGCACATTTAAGTTAAGCAGCATTAAGAGAGAGAGAGAGAGAGAGAGAGAGAGAGAGAGAGAGAGAGAGAGAGAGAGAGAGAGAGAGAGAGAGAGAGAGAGAGAGAGAGAGAGAGAGTGTGTGCTACTTGCGGTCTTGATGATAATGACCCATATCCCTGTCCCTCTCCCTTCACTTTCTCTACTCTCACTTTCATTAGTACTCTTCCGCGTTCACTGAGAGTAAATTTTTTTGCCTTTTATTTTGTCATTATTATATTTTTTCCAGTCTCTCTCTCTCTCTCTCTCTCTCTCTCTCTCTCTCTCTCTCTCTCTCTCTCTCTCTCTCTCTCTCTCTTTCTGAAGAAGGCGGTGAAGGAGGAGAAACAGAGGAAAGAGGCCATGACGGACACGAGTTAGTAGCGTCAAGTGACATCACCCCGGAGGCGCCGCGGGAACCTGCTTCGTTTTATCATTCATGTCGAAACGCCCTAGTGTTGACACGCCGCGCCAGCCTCCTGAACCACCACCCCCGGCCCGCCCGTCCGCCCGCCCGCCCGTCTACTGCCTAGAGGAGAAAGTTGAGGCGACGGCGGTGGTCACACACACACACACACACACACACACACACACACACACACACACACACACACACACACACACACACACACGAACGGAGTGTATTGCCGCGGCCTCCTACATACCCCGCCCAGAACCACGCTGCCCAATAATTATAATGCTGTGTTTCTTTCCTTTCATCTCGTCTGTTGCACGACTTTCCTTTCACTTCTTATATTCTTTCTCCGTTTTAGCTTCTATCTCGGGATTTTAAGGCAGATATTGCTTTTGCATTATTTGCTTTCCTTTCTTTATCCTTTTTTCGCCTTGTGCACGTGCCCATCGACGCCTCGCCCCCAGTGACATGTGGAGGAGGTGTTCAGTGCAGGTGTGGGGAGCAGCAGGTGACTGTTGATTGATGTCACAGGAGAATGTGATGCTGCTGCTGCTGCTGCTAGTGCCCATTCTCCTACTGCTCTCCTGTTCCTTCTTTTGTTCCTCCTCTTCCTCTTCTTACTCCACCCGTCCTACTTTTCTTTAGTATTCTTTACCATAAATGTAGTGCATAAACTTTTTTTCTTGTACTATAGAGTCTATTATGATTACACACACACACACACACACACACACACACACACACACACACACACACACACGTTTATGCAGTCAGTAGTCCACACCTTGGGCCTTAATGGGCGTGTGGGCATGGTAGATGAGTGGAGAGGAGCCGCCTCACTTTTTGACCTTTTCTTCACGCTGGCAGTGCAACGTACACAACAAATAACCTCATTTCAGAGCTGTAGGCTTTGTGTCCTCCACTGCTTAGTATGTGTGAGCTTGTGTGGCCTGTCTCCTTTCCCTCCTTCTCCTCCTGCCTTCGTAAATCACTTTGGTCTGACATGAGCGCAACTCCAGCAGAAGGGACGTTCACTTTGTCACTCCAGCCACCTTGAAACTCCAGTGGTCATCAGTATGGTGCAACCTTTCCTCCTCCCTCTCCCCCTTTCCGCCTCGTCGTCCTGAGCCGCGGTGATGGAAGGGCCACGCAGGATTACAGTGTCAAGTGCTGCACAACTCTGCCGTAAAATAGGTCGTATTTCACAACATGCCTTAAGCGTGCCTCGTGCATGGAAGCAGCCGCAGCAGAGGACCAGAGCGGCATCGCAAGACACCGCCAACCACCATGACGCCGTCCCAGATGTCACTCGCTCGGGGCCTGAAAGCTTGGCAAACCCTTGAGGCGATGAGGATGTTGGTTATGGCGCCAGAGAAGGTGGGGCTCCGCTGACCTCTCGTTCGTGTATCGTGAGTCACTTGAAAAGGTTAACCTGTTTTGGCAGCTCGTGTGACTCGCTAACGTGTCTGCGTGTATAGTGCTCGTGATATTTCCTTGTAGGTTATTCCATGGAAGCAAAGTTCATCGTGGTGGTGGCGCTGCTGCCGAGAAGGGAAATTCCTTGTCGCTCGGTACTTCTTGCCTTCATTTCCTTCATCAGTAATACGGACATTCCTGATCAATAATAGTTTTCTTCGTATCGTATACCTAGTTACATACACAACTCAGATTCTTCGTATACAGAATGGAAAGCACGTCCTTGCGTAACGGAGTCTCGTGGGCAGCATTTCTATATTACTTTTGATATTACGTCGTGTTGCTGAGTTTGCTTATGTTCTGTTTCAGCATGAGTGTGTTTTAGTTCTTTTTAGGGTCATAGTCTTTGTTACAAGGTGTGTGTGTGTGTGTGTGTGTGTGTGTGTGTGTGTGTGTGTGTGTGTGTGTGTGTGTGTGTGTGTGTGTGTGTGTGTGTGTGCGCGCGCGCGCTGTTGTGGTTATTGTTGCCTTCAAACGTTCATCTTTTTGTCTCGTTAAATGATCTTCACCCAACAAGAACAGAAACACACACACACACACACACACACACACACACACACCACATCATTTAAAGTACACAACACTTTTTTTTAAGACCAAATTAATTAGTTACGTACCAAGAAATGCGAACCAGCGACACTTTTTTCCCTTGAGGTTAGACTTAATTAATTACCCACGAAATCGCGCTATTCACTCCAAGAAAAAGAAGGAGGAGGAAAAAAATAAACCTCCCGCATGAACACCACGTACGTACTTACTCGCACTCAAGGACACTCACGGACCACACACTCGGGCAGGTTTCCAAGCAGAGCAAGGGAGATGTTTGCCGTGATGCTGCTGCGCGGTCTTTATGCCTGTCTTCCTCGGTCTGCTTGTTCCCGCCACCACGCCACGGAATTCTTTAGGCATCGTTTTCTTGCGCTGTTGTTTTTATTATTCGTTTGTTACATGTTGCTATTTCCTGTATGTCTATTATGCGGTTTGTTTTGCTGCCCATCATTATTTTTATTTTCGTTTATTTATATTTGCTAAATTAGCCTTTGTGTTCAGAAGCAGTTTTGCAATTTATTTATGGTGTGGCATTTGAAAGACTTCTGTTTCTCTTTGCCCTGCAGTCCTTGGCCGCTATCCACTTTTATATTCTTAAAACAAAAAGTAAAATAAAAGAAAATTTGTTTTCATGTACTGCTGAGTATAACGTGAATCAACCAGGCCAGGCAATAAAGTGTAAGCAAAATAACAGTACCATCGGGCTTTGTGTAGGGCGTTGGCGGTTAGTCCCTGCCTGTCCAAGCCCCTCGTGTCGCTTGTCTGAAATGAAAGCCGAAAGCATGACGAAGCAGTAACGTAATGATGACTGTAGATGCTCGAAAACAAGGGGAAAAGTGATTTGGTTTTGCAAGACGAATGCGGTAACACACATCCTCCCCTTCAGTCGGTTGGTCGTGTCCCCAATGCGGAAAGCGCCCGAAGCGACACCAAAGAGCATCCACATTTCATATTCTTCTTAGCTCTTCGCGGCGCTCAAGTACTTGCTCGAGCAGTCTTAGGCTGAGATCTGTACGCGGAAAACAAACATCGAAAATAACTCTTGCTTTATCGTGCTCAGTTAATTTTGGCGTTAAGACTAATTGTAATCTAAAGAGAATGGATGATCATAAGCTTGAACAGTAATTACCCCCCCAAAAAAAAAAAATCGATGTATTGTTTAGATCACACCAGGAGCTTCCCTGTCGGAGACGCGATGTCATTGTGATTGCAGTGGCGGAAGAACACAAAGAATCCAAATTGATTGAGTTGCGAAACGTTACGCCAGCTTGTCGGGCCATCGTGATGCAGGAAGCTGCGCCGTGGCGTCTTTGTGTGGCTTGACGCCAGGCAGGTGTAACAGAGTGGTAATTAATGCAACGAAATAAAAATTAGTCAGGCATGTCCGCGCCCTTAATAACTGTTGCTTGACACAGAATTTTCCTCCCCCTCCTCCTTCTTTTCCTACTATCTCTCAGCTTAAGAAACTTCCGCCTCCCCGACCCACACATTCCTCGCTGCCCATTATGTGCTCATCACCACACCGCCGATGGTCTTCCTGCCGCACTGACCGCTGGTGCGAGAGAACGACCTTGGGCGGGGCTTGAGCCGCAGCACCACCGCATCAACAAACTCCCTCGGGCGTCCTTACGAGGTTATGCACGAGAGGTTAGCCTCACGCCCTGATGAAGCGATACTTTCAGAGGTTTACCGCGATATTTAGAAGACCTCGAGGGGCATTCCTGCGGCTCGGCAAGTGGCGGCTCCTTAACCATTTATTGTCCTTTTCATATCCTTATTCCCCCCCACCCCATCGCACCACAAACCCTTCAGGGAAAGATAGCAATTATGTTTTTGTTTCCTGGCGTCTGGAAATATGAAGGTAATTTTCGATAAGGGAAGTGACGAACGACAAAGGCCTTCAGGATATCTGTAATAATAACCCTCGAGGCCTTTAATTCAAGAGTCCTTAGCCATCACGTCCTTGAGGAGCAACAGGTGTATGGGGGAGGAGGATCTGCCGGCCATGCGGGGACCATAGGGCGTAAGGAATGAGGGAAGGGGGGAGAGGGAGAAGGAAGACGGGCACTCATCCTTCTTGTTTTTTCGTTCATGCTTGTCCCTGCAGGATTCCACTCTCTTCCATCTCTCAGTCACGTACACACACACACACACACACACACACACACACACACACACACACACAATGACTCAGATTTACTCCCTCGCACACACCCACCACATGCTCCCAGTTCGGGTCTCCTCTCCTTTGCTCTCGCCCCCTTCACACACTCCGTATTTGAGTTTCCTTTCTGCTGACGTAAACTATATTCTACTCTCTCTCTCTCTCTCTCTCTCTCTCTCTCTCTCTCTCTCTCTCTCTCTCTCTCTCTCTCTCTCTCTCTCTCTCTCTCTCTCTCTCTCTCATTCATTTATGCTTACTCTTACTGACAACGCACTCCGATCACCCCACTTTCCGTCTCCGTCATCCCGCCTCCCCCACACACCTTATGCTAATCATCCATGTGGCAAGCCGTCAAGGACCGCTGCTCGCCGCTTGCACCACCGCCTCGGACACCAAACGACCACAACACAGATACGTTCCTTCTCTCCTTCTCTCCTTCTCCTCCTGTACTCCTGCACTTTCCTCCACTTAAACCCAGATTCTAAAACACTTCTTCATCGCCCATCTACTTCTTTGAAAGGCATTAGCTGAAGTTACACTGATTTTTAAGGGTGTTTTTATGGTTCTAGTGACAGATTAGTAAGCCTTCTACATTATGAACTGCAGAAACACTCGTGAGAACCCGGCTAATGATCTCAGTGGCCTCTGAAAATGGTCGTGGTGAGAAAGTGAAGCGTTTCTGAATACGAACCTCAGACAGGTCCCCAGAAGAAGAGAAAAATGTATGGAATAGAAATTATATGTGGATGTATTAAGTAGGAATGCTTTACATGGAGACTCACACGTGTAGGCTTACTAATTTCTTGCAGTTTCCCTTATGTTAACTTTTTATGTTCTTACTCCCTCGGACAGGACTGATTCGCCACTCCCTCTCCCTCCAGCAAGACAAACCCACCCTCCCCACTCCCTCCAGCAAAATACGTAGATCAGCTCTCCCCCGCTCCCCTCACTCCCCCAACACACCAAGACCTGCGGTGATGTGGGCTGGGAGGGAAGACGTAAACCACAACACTGCCACTGTCACCACCACTACTGATACACGATAGGCGTTGTGGTGACAGTGGTAGTAGAAGTAGTAATAGTGGTAATTACTGTAGTGAAGCTCATGGTAGTGTGGAAGGGAGTGTGGTGGTGGTAATAGTGGAGGTAGTAAGAGTAGTAGTAGTGATGGTGGTGAAGATGGTGGTGGTCAAGGTCACATGGAAATCAGGTTCCTCACATTCAGGGTCGCCGTCGAGGAGCCCCGCGCGGGTGTGTCCCTGCTGTGGGCACTCAGGGACCTTTTGGTGCAGCGGCGAGGGCATGCAGGTGGCCTATACAGCACCGCACCCCCAGCCTCCCCACACTCAGCCCAGATATCTTGTCGCAACACCGCCTCCATCTTGCCACATTGCTTTTCTTGTCGCTGTCTTTACTCCTGTGTTCTGAACTTCACGCTGCCAAGAGGGAGCAGGAGCAGCCAGACAACAGTTGTTCAATCACGACTTCATGTAAAACAATAACAGGGGAAGTAATTTTGCCTCTCTCAGCACAGACACTTTATCGCAACACCACCTTTATCTGCCTTTACTCTCGTATCTTGAGGCCTCACGCTGCCAGGTTAGAGCAAAGGCGTCTATACATTGGCATATAAGGAATCCTAGCCAGTGAACGATCACCATTTGTAGTAGTAGGGAAGCCAGTAACACCATCTTTGCTCATGTGGCAGCGTCCCAATACTGCTAGGACAGAGCCAGACTAGGGCGTGTGGAGAAGTTCAGGTGAAGAATGATCACTTGATGCAAAATAATGAAAGGGGAAACAACCGCTATTCAGTTCAGCTACAGACAGCAAATTTGATATAGAAAGGCCCACCTAAGCGCTACAGTGAAGTAATACACATAAAAATAGTTCAAGAGCTTGTCCCGTAAGAAGTTAAGCAATCATTACTTCATCAGTTATTTGGAACACCCGAGCATTATATATAGACCTGTTTTGATGCATATAACTTTGAGAACCACGCAACGGAAGGCTACAAAAAGAGGTTTATAACGAGGCGGCTCTGATCCAGTAATGTTGTTCCTGCGTCGTGTTCCCCTCACTCCACCTCCACTGGTCTGAGGCCCCGTCGCAATCAGCAGTCAGACTTCCCTCCCACATTACTGCTCACTATTCCACGTATTCCCAGTGAGTCATTCCAAGCTGTTTCTTCTGCTGGTTTAGTAATGAGTGGTTTATTCAAACAGCCAGGAAGGATCTAAAGATTCTCCCGGTGTTTGTTATTGTCTTTCGTAACCCTACGTTATTCTCTTTATAAACGTATACTACACTTATCCTGCAGCGTCATCTTTAGGCAAGGTAATTGTTACAGCTGAGTTATCTCCAAGGTTGTCCATCATAAACTATTGTCTTTATTTATTTTATTTTTTTTCTTTCATATCCTTCTATTCATATTTCATGTTTCTGTCTCTTAATTCTGTGCTTCACCTTGCCCTTTTCAGGATCATTAGTTTTATTACTCTTTTCTCCTTACAACATGAACAAACTGTTTGAAAGTGGCCTCCGAGTTCATTTATCTACTTATTTATTTGTTTATTTATTTATTTATTTATTTATTTATTTATTTATTTACCAGTCTACTTGTCTATTTATTTATCATCACTTGTATCGCTCTACTGGTGCTATTAACCTAGTCTATCTGATCACCTCACACCCTCCCCACCTCCTCCTCTAAGGCCTCCGTGTCATGCCTTCTCCCGCCACTGTCCTTCACTTACGGTACCACATTTGTTCCATAATGTATTTCTTGTCTCGTTGTTGCCTTGGAAACTTTTGCTGTTAGTTTAATTGATACCCTTTTTATCACGAATATTTTAATGCTTCTGGCCAGCTTCGGTTTGCTATCACCCTGCCTGCCGCTCTGTCTCTCTGTACTGTTATCTTACTCCACTATTCATCTTAAACACTCGAATCTCTTCACCGTTCATGTTTAGGATACGAGGATAGAGTATACAAACAAGTCACGCTGCATCCATCCCATCTTTGCCTTGCTTGTTTTTATCCTTCTTGTAATGTTCATACTCCTACTCTTCCCTCCCCCCTACCAGTTCTGTGCTCACCACGTCCTCGGTCTCCACACGCCACAATGTCATACAACTTGCACCGCGTGGCTCTCTCTCTCCTATACACGCATCGTCAGCGGACCCAGTGGCCAGCCTGATGTGGGCCACCTTTATAAACTGGTCTTCACTTATAAATTTGATGCCCTCACTTACGGGTACAACTCCCTTACCAGACGCATGTATTTCTCAAGAACTGTTATTATGCGCACTCTTGTTGCATCCTAATTATAATACTGTAAGATTTTCAATACCGATAAATTATAAATACGCTTCTTTTCGGTTAATGTTACATATCAAGCAAGATTACTTGATGACTTCCACTTTGCGCTTTCATAACGTCTTTCATTCGTCGTTTTTTACAGCAAGTGATCGATTTAGAAACACTCTACAGCTCTCGTTTTTCTTTACAAGTTAATTAATTAGTCCTTCTCGATCGACTGAGGCACAGTTGCCCAATACTTCTGCTCGTAACCTTGTAGTCGACTTTCACAGCGAAGGTCATCAGTCGTCACCAACACTAAACAATTGTAGAAAGTAAACTGCAAGATCAAGACATTTTCTTCCGTCCTTGTCACCACATCGTGCCCCAGACCCCTGTGTCACTGCTCACGCTCCTTGCAAGTCGCTTCCAGTGTCCAGTCTCTCTCTCATTTTACACGTGATTCCCCACTTCCCAATCCGATTATATCCAGATTTCCTCCTCCTCTTCATTCTCCATTCCGCCTCCTCTCTCCCTCAGAATTTCCTTCTCCAGCATTCTTTTCCTGTTTTCCTCCTTTATCTTTCTCCTACTCCGTCTCTCTCTCTCTCTCTCTCTCTCTCTCTCTCTCTCTCTCTCTCTCTCTCTCTCTCTCTCTCTCTCTCTCTCTCTCTCTCTCTCACATCACGATCTTCGACAAGAACACCACTTCCCGCTTAACTTAAGAAAATAAAAAAAAAGAAAAAATAGGCATAACAGGCTTACCATATAAACACACGCACGGGCGCACATACACACACACACACACACACACACACACACACACACACACACACACACACACACACACACACACACACACACACACACACAAATAAACAATACGGATTTTAAGTTCTCTCTTGGATATTATAGATGGCGCTCACGAGTCCAGCAAATGATTCTTAACAAGTACACGCACACACACACACACACACACACACACACACACACACACACACACACACACACACACACACACACACACACACACGCCATCCCACCTACCCACTCACACACTCTATCTACCCACCCACCCACCCACCCTCAAACACACACACACACACACACACACACACACACACACACACACACACACACACACACACACACACACACACACACACACACACACACACATAACCTATATCTTAATGATGCACACTCCCCAGTTTCAATCCACGTGACTTATAGATGAGTCTGGTGCACTTTAAGCCCGTCGCCGCGCCTCCCGCCGCAGCCCCGCCTGTGCCCAGCGGGATAGGCAAGGCTGGTGTGGCTGACCTTGCTGGGGGAAAAAATAAATTACCTTTACAATGTTCTGATGACACTGCATAGTCGGCCTAATGGTGACTCGAGCAGATGGCGAGAGGAAGAGGCGGATATACGATGAAGAAGCAGATAATGGACGAGATTAATGGATAAGTAGTCGATAATAAGTTGGTACAAGGAATATCAATCAGGTTAACGCGTGGCTATCAAGTTCCAGCCGTTAATCAGAGTAACAAGATGATGGTCACTATGTATGATAATGCCAAGAATTATAGAGTAGACGTTTGAAAAAATGCATTGGCGCTGAATGTAAGGGAAAATGATTATCGCATAAGTATTGTCCATCTTAAGTATTTATAGGATGTTAGAATAGATTAGATTACATTAGATGACCTAGCCTAACCTAACCTACACCAACCCAGCCCAAAACTAGCTGACCTTCATGTAATCTAAAGCCCAGTCGTCTAAGTGGGCATGACATGGTAATATATTAAGGAGAGGTGACCGCCGCAATCCACACACTGACCCGCTGACATGAAGTATATATAGGTCAGCCGATAGAAAACTAAAGGCCTGTTTACGAGTGTCGCGGAGATAAAGGCGTGTTTTCCTGTACTCCCGGAGACAAACAGTGAGCGGTGGTCGGGGCGCGTGCATGAGGCCTTGGCAGATGCATTTACAGACGCACTCACCGACTCGTCCACCTTGCCCCGCATAACGCCTGCCGCCCACCGACTCCCATCATCTTTTTTTATCCACCTTCATCCCGCACCTCCCCCACCACCACCACCACCACCACCTTCTTGCTGTCATTACCACTTTCCCGTCATCATCTTGCCACCGTCATCACCACCGCCGCCATTATTATTATCACCCCGGATTCTTCTGTCTCGTTCCTCTAAGAGTGCAATGCCTCCTCCATCGCCACACCCACATCATCTCCACCACCACCACCATCACCACCACCACCACCACCACCCTCCAGTCACTAAACCTGCTCCCTATCATCACCACCACCGCCATCAACATTGTTACCACCGAAACTAACTAAAGCTAAAGGAACACAAAGGAAAAAAAAAAAAAACAGCAGCAGACTTGTTGGCGTTAACGAGGCTATTTGTGATGAGCTATATTATGTAGTCTAAAATAAGAGATGCAGGATAGTGAAGACGAAGGCTCCTCATTACACAACTACTACTAGCTATCCACCACAACACCCATCACAACTACCATTACCACCATAGCACTTGGCTTCTATTACCACCATCACCACCACGAACACATACACCTTAATCACTACGAAACTACATCATCAACACTTTAATTCTCCCCCACAACACCACCACCACCACCACCAACAACAACAACATCATTACTATTACACTATGATCACCACCACCAAATTTGGCTTCTACTACTACTACTACTACTACTACTACTACTACTACCACCACCACCACCACCACGAACACGCACACACACACCATGACAACGAAACAACACCACAGATACTTAAATTCTCCCCTCCGACACCACCATCACCACCACCATCACAACCCAGCGCAGTAAACATAAAAACAAGAAGAGCAGTAGCCAGGCGAGGGGAAAAACAGTGTCCTCATCTCTAAGAATTATTACGCAGGCCCAACAAGGCAAGTTTTCCGGTCCTCTGTCCTCGTACGGGGATGCTACAGACCGGTCTCTGCGCAGCCGGATAAGAAGTGACCACGGAGGAACAAAAGTTTAAAAAAATAGTAGAAATGAGGGTGCGGCCTAAATTTTTCAGAGGTTGAGGTCTCAGTATTTTTTTTCTTTTTCTTTTATTTTTTATTGTATTTTTTTTTCTTATCGTTGCACCCTGGTAGCATTTAAGTTCGACACCGCCTGGAGGTTTGATTTCTTTACATATTATTATTCTGAATCTCTCTCTCTCTCTCTCTCTCTCTCTCTCTCTCTCTCTCTCTCTCTCTCTCTCTC
>NC_087156.1:27244496-27256996 GCF_035594125.1 Scylla paramamosain | reverse complement strand
AGAGAGCCTTCTGCTTTCCTGTCCTTTTCCTCTACTATCATCTTAGTAGTCCTAGGTTAGGTCACCTCGTGAGAACCACAAGGTCTGTTGTAGTCTGTTTTTCTATGTAACTCTCTCTCTCTCTCTCTCTCTCTCTCTCTCTCTCTCTCTCTCTCTCTCTCTCTCTCTCTCTCTCTCTCTCTCTCTCTCTCTCTCTCTCTCTCTCTCTCTCTCTCTCTCAATCTTCTATTACCTCCCATCCCGCTTTCCCACCTGCCTTCGTTTCTCCCTTTCTCTCTCCTCCTCCTCCTCCTCCTCCTCCTCCTCCTCCTCCTCCTCCTCTTTTCCTATTAAAATTCCATGTCATTTTTTCCATACTGCATGGTACTTTTTCCCAACTATTTCCATGCCAGCGCAAGCTGGAGGGAGTAGTGGGTGGGGAGGAGCCTTCTACTATGCTGTCCTGTCTCTCTTCCTTGTAGCTAGTTAGAAGTAGTTACCAAACAGCCGTGCAAGGACCAAAAGGTCTGTTGCTGTTTGCCTTTCCTTTATATTCCTCCTCCTCCTCCTCAGCTTCCCTGCTTCCTTAACCACCACATTTGATAGCGTAGATCCTGTGACTCCAGTAAACATCCTCGAGGGAACAATTACATTTATTACATTTTTTTTTCATTCCTTTGTATTCCTCCTCCTCCTCCTCCTCCTCCTCCTTAGTTCTCGTCAGTCCTTGTAATATATTTCTTTTGTCACACCTAATTAAGGAAGTCATCACTGGTATTTTAATTGCCTTTCACTGCCAAAGGTGGCTGAGGCACGAAAAGGTGACTCGAGGCCCGCGTGATGCACAGGTATGTAACCCAAGGATGACTTCCTCACCAGTAGATGACGTGCACACCAAAGGATGACATACGGATTAAAGGATGACTTAGTAACCACGGGATGAATCAAGAACGGCAACATAGCTTATGGACTTTTACCTCAGTGAACGAATCGAGAACTAAAAGTTGACGCGGGTGGAGATGAAGTGTACATGAACCAGTTTACGGTATGATTTACTGACTGCAGCAGTATTTAAGAACCTCATGGTGACTTGAGAACCACAGGATGACTTACGAACCAATGAATGTCTTTGGAACCACAGAATGAATCACGAATCAGTGGATATCTCACGAACCAGAGGATGACATGAACCAGTAGATGACTTAATACAAGACCGGACCATCTTACAAATCTAGTATTACTTAAAATCTACTGGACGACTTAAGGACTCATGGGATGACTTAAAGAACCGCACTGAACCACCAGGTGACTCATGAAGCATACCAGGGATGATTTACGTTGTACCTCAGCATGACTTATTGAGGACCACGCGTACTCACAGAATTTGGCGACCTCAATATTGACTTGAGTAATTCCAAGGGAGGAACCGCGGCATAAGATGAGTCAAGGGGAGTAAAGACTGCAACTTAGTAGTACCATCGTGGGATAACTTGAAATAAGAATCAATGGACGACTTTTCAGGAACCATACGGGATGACTTGTGAACTTCTTGAAGGTGACTTACAAGAAATGAAGACACGAGCCTCAGTAAGATGACGTGTGAGCCGGTAGAGGATGACATGAAGCGCCAGAGGATGTCTTATGAACTTATGAAGGATAACTTACGAACAACCAGAAGATGACACATGGACCACAGGAGAGTGATTACGAAGATAAAGAAAACGTCTGATATGATGACTTATGAAGAAATAGGGATGACATGAACAGAAGATGATGACCACGAAGACACTAGATGACTAATGAAGCTGTAAAGGACAAAAGATGCAGCACACACACGCACACACACACAGACAACAGCAGCTTCAGTACAAACAGCTGCCTATCTCGGCACCCTAACAAGAAGCGGGTCGTGATAACGGTAGTGGGGGAAAAAATGCTTTAAAGGCAAAAATATAACAATAATTAAGAATCACAGCTGTCCTGGTTAGCCTTCTTGCCCCTCCCTCCGCGCCTACACAGGAGGAGAAGGAGGAGGAGAAAGGGGAGAGAGAGGGCGCAGACGCATGCGTACTTTGCATCAAGGAGAGATTACTGTGCACATACGTAATAGGTATACACGCACACACACACACACACACACACACACACACACACACACACACACACACACACACACACACACACACACACGCACAGACACACACCATGAAGGCCTAACGCTAGAAACAGGTATTAGGGCAAGCCATGTCTGGGAGCCTTGATGAGAGTACGCCGACTAGATACCAGGAGAAGGGGAGGTGGGGAGGGAGGGAGGAGGAGGAGGAGGAGGAGGAGGAGGAAGAGGAGGAGGAGGAGGAGGAGGAGGATGTGCCTCTGGTGGTGCTGGTGGTGTAGTGTAGACGAGTACGTAAGAGGTCGAGGAGGATGGGAACGCAGTTGAGGAGGAGGATGAGGAGGAGGAGGAGGAGGATGGGGACAAGGAGGAGGAGGAGGACCTGAAAAAGACAAGGGACCAGGTGGAAAAAGAAACAAAAAAAAAAAAAAAGACATCATGCGAGGTTTACCAATGATGAGTGACAAGCGAACGAGAGAGACAGAGGAATCATGAACACTGAAGACAAAAAAGGGTAACACGCTGCTTCCTTCTGACTCATTACCACAGTGAGTACCTTGCCCTTTCTAACTCACCCCTCACTCCTTCCCCTCCCTTTCTCCCTCCCTCCCTTCCTTCCTTCCCCAGTCCCTCTCTCCCTTCCTAGCTCCTCTCCTACCTTCTCCCCCTCCCCAGCCCCTCCCTCCCCGCTTAATTCCTCCAAGGTGAACCAGTCCTCGGCGTCAGATTTGTCGGGCATTCCTGGGGCAGAGGGAAGGGCGAGGCGCGGCGTGGCTTGGCGTGGCTTGGCGTGGGTATAGGGCAGGGAAGGGAATGGATGGGACGGGTACGAGACAGAGAAAGAGAGAGAGGGAGGGAATGATTAAGAAGGGACAGAATGAAGAAGGGAACGTGGGAAAGGTATGGAGAGAAGAGAAGGGAGGAGAAATGGAGTGTGGATGAGAATTGACAAGAGGAGGAAGGGAGAGAAGCATGAGGAGGAGGAGGGAGGAGGAGGAAAGGGGAAGTACCTGGGGTAAAAAGGATGGACCGTGGCCGCCCCCTCCTGACTGCAAGGCGCGTCTGTCCGTGGAAGCAGCGTCGGTAACACGTGACATGAATATTGGAGAAGGACGCGAAGCACCTTATCTGCTGACGCCGCCAGACAATGACGCTGGCTACTAGTGAGGTGCACTGCGCGGGGGAAGCAGGATATAGGCTTTACGTGTGACGCAGATAATTATGAAGGGATTCTTGTCAGGAATGTTTTCAAAGGCTTTTTAGAGACAGATGATCAGTTGGGTACCATGATTTATTTTTTCTTATGTTAATGGTAGTGCAACATCCGTGTCAAACTACCATTACATTCATAAAAAAAAAAAAAAAAGTCCTTGAAAACACCCCCCCAAAAAAAAAAAAAAATCTACCAGAGGCTATTCAGAGTTCTGTAGGTAAGGCATCGAAAAGATTGAGAGTGCAGTTCTTTCGTTCTTATGGACAAGACACTAATAATTGAGAATAACCTGTACACATTACCAAAGACGGTGATAGGTTAGGTTTGCAGTGAAGTTTATACTCGTATTGTGGACGCCGATTCCTGTTTAAGAGATAGTCTACGTTGTTTAGTAAAGGAGAATGCATATGAATACACAGGAAAATAAAAAAAAGGCTGCGTGTTTAACTGCTGCTGGAGACAGAGTACGTGAGGTAATGGAAGATGAACCAGTGTAAGACCAGAATTTGAAGAAGAAACTATAGAGGGTACATAACACAGCACTGGAGACGCGTGTGCCGCAGAATACGAGGCGTGTTTAGTGTACTGTACATCAAAACTATAACACGCCACAAGACAGCACTTCGAGCATACACACGAGGCCTTAACGTTAACAATAACACAAAGCAGTTATAAGGAGACTTTCAGTACATGACCCGACCTGCTCCCCTTCCCTACCTTCTCCCTCCCTTCATCCAGGTTCCTCCGGTTAGCACAATAGAGCAAAACCGAAGGCACAGTAATAAGTATGAGGGCGCGACACGACATCGGCCACTCCGGCACTCACTCCTTTTTGCACCGCCCCACAGTCACACAAACGATACTTTCACCGTGGCTTTTTTAACCCTCAACAGTAGAAGGCTCACCTGACCTATCGATGAAGAAGTGAATTAATTATTTTGATCAGTGGGGTATTTCTTTATTCCCTCTCTCAAACTCACACAATCTTGGCATATTCATTTAACCTCGTCTGGCTCTCTCTCTCTCTCTCTCTCTCTCTCTCTCTCTCTCTCTCTCTCTCTCTCTCTCTCTCTCTCTCTCTCTCGTTATCTCCGCCACTGGCCAGAAATCTCAGCCACCCACTTTCTTATACACATTCTTCCGAAGGGTTCTTCTTTTCTCCCTTTTTTTTCTGCCGCTGGGGCAGGTGTGGCATGACCTTCAGGTGACACGGACCAAGAAAGGCCGAAAGGACGAGGAGGAGGAAGAGGAGGAGGGGCGTTGATTAGAGAGAAAGGGAGAGTAAGGCCTAAGAGAGAGAGAGAGAGAGAGAGAGAGAGAGAGAGAGAGAGAGAGGGAGGAGAGAGAGAGGAGGAGAGAGAGAGAGAGGAGAGGAGAGAGAGTCACCTTCTCACTAAACTTTCCTTTCCTTCCTTCCTTCCCTTCAATCCAGGACACAAAAGGAACATGGAGAATGGAAGGAAAGGAGAGAGAAAGAGAGAGAAGACTAACGGGAAGGTGAAGGAAGAAACACGCAATTACTCCTCAGGTCCTTCTCTACATCATCCTCTCAACACACACACACACACACACACACACACACACACACACACACACACGTAGACCTTTTTAAGAACCGTATTCGTCACTAAGCGAGGTAGTTTTTTTTTCTCATTAACGTTATTTAGAGAAGGTGACTGTCAGGTGGTGAGAGTGATGGTGGTTGGTGGCGGCGGCGGGTGTGTTACAGTATAAAGCTTCATGGCCAAGCTTATTTGTCACCCAGAGTTCGAGTTTTTCGTCTTTGGCGTGACTCGAGCCGCTAAAATGTCAACATCTCTTTGCTGGTTAATAATTTTTCCCTCTCTGGTTCTCTCTCTCTCTCTCTCTCTCTCCTCTCTCTCTCTCTCTCTCTCTCTCTCTCTCTCTCTCTCTCTCTCTCTCTCTCTCTCTCTCTCCCTTCCATTTTCTTCTATAATTTTTCTCATAAACAATCTTCTACTTCCATCATCGACAAAGCCTTCCATCCGTTTCTTTCCTTTGCTCCTAAATTTTTTTCATTACTCGGTAAATTTTCAACAAAACTTTGGCGATAAAACATATGTAAGACAAAAGGCAACTTCAAGGAGAAAAAGGAGTGACAAAAGAATATATTTTTATGTCCGAGGCAGAGAGAAGGTTACAAGTACTGAATAACCGGTTGTACCTCTCATACTCACCCACTCTCACTCTCATTCCCTTCATTTCCATTCCTTTCCGCGTATTCAGACTCCCCTCCCTCCAGCTGGTTCCTTCGCCTCATGGTCTCCTTCGCCTTCATTCCTTCCCCTCCGATTTCCGCCTTTGTCGGGTAAGCATTCACACATTCATAATTGCAACAAAGACGTCAACAGTTACGGTAATCAGGGGAGAAAAAACAGGGTGCGCGGGGGAAAAACAACGCCATGCAGGAAGAGGTGGAGAGGAGGTGAAGGGGATGGAGGAGGAGGAGGGAGGAGGAAAGAAAGAAGAACAGGTGATGGAGGTGTGGGAGATGTGAGCTGAGGGGGAAACACAAAGGAAGAGCAAATATACTGAGTCTCATGAGGCTTTTAGGTGATATCAAAGAGAGAGAGAGAGAGAGAGAGAGAGAGAGGAGAGAGAGAGAGAGAGGAGAGAGGAGAGAGAGAGAGAGAGAGAGAGAGAGAGAGAGTTGCGTGGGAGGGTGGGCGGGTTTGTTTGTGTTAGCGAAGTATAATGAAAGGTCACCCCTTGACCCTCAACCTTACCTATATTTCGCCCATCTCCCTCTTCCCTTAACCCTCTCAGCGTCTTTCTTCCTCCATTCGCCTTCCTCCTTATCGCCATTCCTCCCTTACCAACCTGACTCTTTTCTGTCCCTGCCTCACCTTTCCCCTTCTTAAATTTCCCTAATCCTGACAGCTCCTCTCTTATCCTCCTCATCCCAACCTTCCTCCTCTCCTTTCCTCTCCCTCAGCGTTATCTGTCCCTCACCCTCTTCCTTGTCTCTCCTTATCTTTCCATCATCTTAACCGTCCGTCTTTTGCATCCTTCATTCATCTCTGCGTTCCTCCCTCAGCGTCATTATTCTTTCTCCTGTTGTCCTCCTCCCCCACAGTATCCCGCCCTCACACTCGCCTTATCTTCGTCCTTGAGTCCCGCCCTTCCTTCCTCCCCGTTGCCCAATGTCTCTGACCCCTCGCATTCACCCCCACCTTTTCTCGCTGGCCAGGTTCTTAAGATTAAAGTTGTTAGCATAAGAACATTAAGGAAATCGGTCTTTACACGCTTGCTGGAGAACCGGTTATTATATTACATACTTTATATCTTGTTATCGGATGTATCCGTTTGTTTTCGGATATAAGTTTTTTGTCTCTTTATTTTTCACCTTTTGTTCCCCTGGTATTACATATTAATTTCCTCCCTCCCCACCAGACGACCCAGCGGCGGCGGCGCAGCAGGGGAGGGAGGCTCTGTGGGGCAATGAAGAGGATTCGTGGCGACATGTGACGGACAGTACATCATTCCGCTCCGCCACCTTGTGAACGGCCCGCCTCCGTCCCCTGGCTCTCTGCCGCCACTCTTTCGCAAACAAGGTGAGAGAGAGGAGAGAGAGAGAGAGAGGAGAGAGAGAGAGAGAGAGGAGAGAGAGAGGAGGAGGAGAGAGGAGGAGAGAGAGAGTGTATATATATATATATATATATATTTATATATATATATATATATATATATATATATCTATATATATATATATATATATATATATATATATATATATATATATATATATATATATATATATATATATATATATATATATATATATATATGATGGTAAAAGAAAGTAGAATAAGAAATTGTGTTGCAAAAGAGGGAACTTAATTAAAGAACGATGAACTGCATAATTTATGTGGATGTTTAAGGTGTGAGTGTGTGTGTGTGTGTGTGTGTGTGTGTGTGTGTGTGTGTGTGTGTGTGTGTGTGTGTGTGTGCGTTTGTATGTTACTTCGTTATTTTGTACTTACCCAGGAGAAGGAAGATGGGGAGGAGGAGAGGGGGATGGATGAGTGTCTTTGGCCGCCTCATCTCGCGGCGTGGCTGGGCTCAGGCTGCCTGCAGGCACCCTCGGCAGTAATACATGCTAACACGTTCCTCGGAGACACACTCACACTCTCGCCACGCCCTGATAAATCCAAGCGGCTTCCTGATGCTATTCTAGGGGCGGTGTGTCGTCGGCGGGCGGAGCGCTGGTCACTGGTCACTGGACACACAGATAGTCACTTTCACTGTTCTCAAGTCAATCTTCTCGGTACCTAATGAGCTGTAATGGAAACTGGTTGATGGTGTGTCGGCCAGGAGAGATCCTATCACTTCCCGGAATGCTCTACAGGAGAGGCACGGTGAGCTCCGAGGGCACAGCAGTGGTGTTGTGGAGGCGTCCGGCACCAACGAAACCCTAGATGCAACTTACGCCTCGGCTTTCCCACGAGGCATTCCTTTGACACATTGCCTCACCATCGTGAATATGTGGACAGTCTGCCTGAGCGTTGCCGAGCTGCTCTAATGCAACCTTCATACCGGTTGTGGGAGCGCTGGCCGCCCAAGAGTGACGGGAGGAGGGGGAGGTGCCTGGGGTCTTTTTGATAATCCAGTCCCACAGATCTGGGAGGTCATTCACCTGCGATCAGGATTGGGGAGGACAACTCCACACCAAACATTTACATCAGTCTTGCTTTCTGTGCCACCGCCCTCCTCCACAACCGCCAACAACAACAATAACGATAAAAGTAAAAGGCGGAGTTGCTTCACCGCCGCCTGACGTAATAACAAATCCAATATATTCCGACGGGACCACCAAGCTGGCGACCTGCTCCGCCCCGTGGACCAGCGGCGCCTAGCAGGCTCGCTCGGGGCAAGGTCACCCTCCCCGCCCTGCCCCGCTTCGCCTTGCCCCCGCCCCGCTCCAGCCCACAACCTAGCATTTCTGAGACCTCACGCTTGCCCTCCTTCCTTATACAACCTGTTACCAAGCCATCACACACACACACACACACACACACACACACGCTACACTTCCCCAGCACACGATAACATAATTTCACACCAAGTAGGTCTTTATATGACCCTAGCGCTTTACAACACCCGCAACTTGTCATTTGTCGCCATAGAAGTAATCACCATTAGTTTCCACGCAGCGCCTCGGGAACTCACGCCGCGCCGCCCTTTGTCGCGCACAACATGGTCCTGCGCCATTAACCCACCGCAGCCCATCAAGCACACTCTTCACAAGCCATACACGTATCAGAACACTCACGTATTGTCTGTATTCAGTACATACAATACGTGGATGAATGAAACTACAGCTAACTAATGTTGCATAAAAGGTGGTCTTTCCCTGGCACTACCTCTCCTGCTCCTCTTCCTTCCAGCTTCTCTCTAATTAAGACTATCACAATAAATAAAATCAAATAGAAATAAGAGTGGTTATGTGCAAACGCCAAGCCTCTTAACATGAACAGTCCTACACATGAACCATTTAAGAACACTTCTACACCCACACCTATCTACCCACACACACACACACACACACACACACACACACACACACACACACACACACACACGGGTATCCTCGCGCAGTATCCACATAAACTTTCTTCCACATTTCTAAAAAGCTCTCTTGTGAAAACTTCTGGCTGCCCCTTCAGTGCCAACCCGGTGACCTATGACAGTGCCCGACCTCAGTCACGCGCCAGGTCACTCTTTCTCTCCCTCAGTACGAGAAGAGTTCCGCTTTCCGTGGTAATGGCGACAAAGAAGAGTGGTGGGAGGGTAGATGGAGGATTGAGGAGCCTGTTTCTTCTTGTCACCGTCATTCCAGTCCTCCCTTCCACCTCTCACTGTCCTTTCTCCTCTCCTCCGTTTCACAGTACTGCGTTCCTCCATCCCTTACTATGCCCTCAACTCCTCCACTTTTCAGTACCGCCTCCCCTTCACCTCTCATTGTCCCTTTCAACTGCTCCACTTCACAGTACCACGTGCCTCCACCCCCCTCACTGTCCTCTCACCTCCTCCACTTTACAGTACCGTGCCCTCCACCTCTCACTGTCCTCTCACCTCCTCCACTTCACAGTACCGCGCCTCCACCTGTCACTGCTCACTGTCTCTTCGCGTTGAAATCACTGTCGCTCTCATCATCATTTCACAGAACTGTCTAGCGTAGTAAGGACTCGTTTCACCCTCGGAGCTGCACCACGCCTGCGCACCACACAACACATGCCCACCACGCCGCTCGCCGCAACGCACCTCTCGAGTCGCGCGTCTCTGGGAGAATGGATGCTGGGCGGCGGTCACCTGGGTTTATATACTTACGAGGAGTGTGACGTCACGGCTCCCTGACCACGAGGCATCCGGCTGACGTTAATCATGTTGACTCGGAAGCCTTTTTCATTGTTCTTTAGGACTACACGGAGTATGTGAACACCGCTGGGCTCTTAAAAACAGACTCCCCAAGGGTCATTACGAGCCAGGAAATGCTTACCTCTTGTTGTTGTTGTTGTATGCTGGGTTAAAGAATGTCCACCCATTACCACATGTTAATTGGCATTCTGCCGTGGCGTCGCGCTTCTCTTGGTGTTCTCAACTTAACTTCTGGACATTTGCCTTCGTCTTTTGCTGTGTTTTCGTGAGTTGCACATCTTTATTAGATTATATTGGTAATTGAGGACAGTATGGGAATAAGTTGTGTATCTTTTTATTGGTGTGTGTGTGTGTGTGTGTGTGTGTGTGTGTGTGTGTGTGTGTGTGTGTGTGTGTGTGTGTGTGTGTGTGTGTGTGTATGTGTGTGTGTGTGTGTGTGTGTGGTGTGTGTGTGTGTGTGTGTGTGTGTGTGTTAGTGAGTGTGTGTGTTTCTTTCTATCTGTCACCGTGTCGCTATGCCCTCATTAATCACTACAATGAAGAATGATAATTACTTTCACACACACACACACACCACACACACACACACACACACACACACAACACACACACACACACACACACACACACACACACACACACACACACACACACACACACACACACTACATGTCCCTGCGTGCGTCAAACTTGGTGAGCACGTAGATGGCCACGAAGGGATTGGCGCCGAACACTCTCTTCATCACCATGTTTGCGCTCCAGAAAGTAGCCAGCGATGTCATTGCTGATGTCCGCCCCGTTGGCCCGAACCACGAGCATCTGCAGCAGGGAGTAGAGAGAGAGGGAGAGGTGTGAGTTTGAGAGCGAAGCAGAGGTGATGAAAAAGAGAAAGGTGGTGAAGAGAAAAAGATAGGGTGATGAGAAATAAAAGGAAAGGTGATGAGAAGGAGAGGGTGGTGACAGAAAAGAGAAAGAGAGTGATAAGAAAGAGAGAGAGAGAGGATGATGAGAAAGAAAGAGAAATATGGTGATGAGAGAGAGAGAGGGTAATGAGAGAGAGACAGAGAGAGAGAGAGAGAGAGGAGAGAGAGAGAGAGAGAGAGAGAGAGAGAGAGAGAGAGAGTGAGAGAGAGAGAGAGAGAGAAGGGGAAGCGTGAGTAGGAGGAGATGGAAGGGAGGAAAAGAAGGTGAAAGGGGGTAAGAATAGAAAGAGAAAGGGAGGAGAGAAGAAAGGGAACGATTGGAAAGATGGTGTGTGTGTAGTGTGTGTGTGTGTGTGTGTGTGTGTGTGTGTGTGTGTGTGTGTGTGTGTGTGTGTGTGTGTGTGTGTGTGTGTGTGTGTGTGTGTGTGTGTGTGCGTGTGTGTGTGTGTGTGTGTGTGTGTGTGTGTGTGTGTGTGTGTGTGTGTAAGACAGATACGAGTATGTGTACAGCCACACAAAACAGACAGAGATAAGAACGCCAACAGATTTATAAAAAAAAAAGGGATACACGTAAAAAAAAAAAAAAAAAAAAAAGGAGAGGGTCAGGGACAGAAAATTTGAGAAAGAGATCAAGGAGATTATTGGTTGGAGGTAAAAACGTTGGTAAGATCAAGGTTAGGAAGGATAGTTGATGAGAGAGAGAGAGAGAGAGAGAGAGAGAGAGAGAGAGAGAGGAGAGAGAGAGAGGAGAGAGAGAGAGAGAGAGAGAGAGAGAGAGAGAGAGAGACTAATCATCACTCGTCTTCTCACCTCGATCTCCGGCACTTCGTCAAGCTTTGTGTTGAGGAGAAGGTCCAGGTCTGTGCCACTCATGTCGAGCACCATCAAGTCAATGGTGGAGGTGAGGCCGCCGGCGTATATGAGGTTCTCGAGCGGCACGCACTGAACCCCCACCACCTCATGCTGATCCTTCCCCTAAAATCTCCTGTAACGGTTGTGAAGGAGTTAAGTGAGTCAGCCAGTCAGTTAGCCAGTTAATCAGTTGGGAGATTTTTTTTTTTTTTTGTCCCAAGCATATTTATTTATTTATTTCAGTGAGGAATAAGGTTAAATTGACTTCCCCGAGCCCTAATTTTGTACTTTTCATTGAAACACAAAAAAAGTGGTCACCTTTGCGCCATGTTCTTGGTCTCCTGTTAGGGTTAGCAATCTTAATTATCCATTGACGAGACATTTCCAGACTAATCAGAGTTCCAGGATTTCATGTATATCTGCCCCCCCCCCCCTCACAAAACATTCTTAATCTCATAATCATGTGTTAACTTACGCCAGTCGTCCACCTCACCTTGTCCCACAGTGCCTCTAGTTTGGTCTTGCCCATCTCAGCCAACTCCTCCTCCTCGCTGGCGTCCTCCTTCACCTTCGGATAGGCCATATTCAGCTGCGAGAGTTTTTGTGGGACCATTAGGGTACAGCTTCCGTGAGGTAGATTATATAGATAGGCGCTGTGTGTGCTTAGTCAGAAACATGAAGGCAGGGCGTCCACTCACCTTGGCGGGATAGGAGTAAGGTGACACACATAGTCGAGCAGCTGATGCCTTGCGCGCCTTCTTCAGCAATTTCTTGTAAAGATTTGGATTAGGTTCCACCAGGAGGCCAGACCAGCCCAAGTCCCGCTCGAGGGGCAGAGTGATGGAGTGGTACTCGCCGTCACCAGCCCCCAGCTCCAGGAACACCCCGCCCCTCTGTCCCGGGTATTCAGAGTTAACGTCACCTTAATGCCGAACATCCCTCAACACAAGGCAACCATTTTGTCAATCAAGATATAGAGTTGATAAATGAAATTTAATAGCCACCCATAATGCCACGTTCT
>NC_087156.1:27209496-27239496 GCF_035594125.1 Scylla paramamosain | reverse complement strand
GCCATATAAACAATCTGATTTGATTACTTATCTTATCATTATGATGTTTTTTATCTTTTTATCACTCGAATCAAAAATAAAATTTTACTGAACTATTATCAAAGCCTAGGCATGTAAAAAATATAACCCGTTTAGGCTATACATACATTTTAACGTATAAAAACTTGTTACATAAAGTCTAATAGAAAATTAAGAAAAAGTTGTATATTATATCTTTCTTACGAAACGTTGTAGCATCGCTTTCGTGTTGCATTTGTATGGGCCTACCGGACTGTGACCTACAGACCTGCTGTAAGAGAGAGAGAGAGAGAGAGAGAGAGAGAGAGAGAGAGAGAGAGAGAGAGAGAGAGAGAGAGAGAGAGAGAGAGAGAGAGAGAGAGAGAGAGAGACTACAATGATGTATTCCTTTTTTCTGCTTTTTTTTTTTTTCCTTTCTCTCGCTCTCTTTTCCCATCTTCCAATCCTTGCGCGTCGATTCCTTCCAGCCCTCTCCCCACCTGCGGCAGTAAGTGTTGTCTCACCTTGTGGAATGATTTACTGCAGCCAGGAATGCTCTGCTGGCGTCAAATTTCCCGTCTTTATGTCAAGAAATGCCACTGTTGTTTTATTATACACTACGTACAGTATTATGATAATGGTGAATTTCCTTGGAGCTACATTGCAAACATTACCTGTAATATGGTTACGTAACAGAAAATGTAATAAAGGGGAAAAAAACATGAATTGAGTGGTTCTGAAGGCTTACTGTTTCATAAATATAGTACATGTTACCTTCTCGTCAATATTGTTCTTAAAAAAAAAAAAGTCCTGCCCCTCACCATCCAGCTCATCAGGGCGAGCAAGATTCTTGGTTAGAAAATTATATCTTGTACGTAATGGACTGGTGTGTATCCTGCAGAGGCTTCAATTAAACTCTTATTTTACTTGTTGTTATTTTCTTGTATTTGTGTGTGTGTGTGTGTGTGTGTGTGTGTGTGTGTGTGTGTGTGTGTGTGTGTGTGATGAGCTTAATGCAAAAAAACAAAAACAAAAACAAAAAAATCTTAAACAGTGAAACTAAGTAAGTAAAAACTATAAAAATGTAATAATTTAGCAGTGTGAATAAATAAGAAAACAAACCAAAATCAACACGACGTTTCCGTAATGAGAGAGCAAAAGCAAAGACAGGGAAGTCTTTTGTGTCTAAAGATACAATCATGCTTAGTACAGTTGAGTAGCATAGCGTTTCCCCTCAGTGTTATTCCGATCTGTCAAGGACGAGTTGTCATGTTTTGTAAGGAGCCTATCAGCAGATCAAAGAATTTCATATAGAAGGAAAACGGACTATAGCAGAGGGAAGCGTAAGAGGCTATAATTAACTTATAACCCTAGACCAGTGATTCTTAACCCCTGGGTCGCGACCTAAAGTTGGGTCACCAAGCCATTTCATTGGGTCGCCAAGGATATGTACACAATTTTATCCCCAATACACCTATTTATGTGCATATGCTCTCTCTCTCTCTCTCTCTCTCTCTCTCTCTCTCTCTCTCTCTCTCCTCTCTCTCTCTCTCTCTCTCTCTCTCTCTCTTCTCTCTCTCTTCTCTCCTCTCTCTCTCTCTCTCTCTCTCTCTCTCTCCCTCATCCTCTCTCTCTCTCTCTCTCTCTCATCCTCTCTCTCTCTCCTCTTCTCTCTCTCCTCTCTCTCTCTCTCTCTCTCTCTCTCTCTCTCTCTCTCTCTCTCTCTCCTCTCTCTCTCTCTCTACTCTCTCTCTCTCTCTCTCCTAACAGATAGTAGTTGTAGAAGCAGTGATTATTGAGAGAGAGAGAGAGAGAGAGAGAGAGAGAGAGAGAGAGAGAGAGAGAGAGAGAGAGAGAGAGAGAGGAATTAATAAATAGATAAATATCAAATGAAATATAATACAGAAGAAATTATGAGAAAAAAAAAGACGAATAAATAATTACATAAATACCCAATGAAATATAACAAATTATGAAAATTATGAAATAGAACAAATTATGAAGGAAAAAAAAAATAAGTAAAGGGCCCTGTGACAAGGTACCCAATGTGGTGCAATTTACGTAAACCTGTGGGGGACCAAGTTGCTGTCGTGAGGGACTCCAGAACACCAGCCGTCACCTACACCCACCAAACACACCTTGGCTCTGCAACACTTCTGTGCCACACCTTCACTACTTTTAAAAGCTCTAGTTAAATTTACACTGGTTTCTAAGGAAATTTTTACGCTTCTATGGACACATTATCAAGTTTTCTACATCATTAAAAGGAGAAACACTCTTGGGAACTCGGGCAGTCATCTCTTTGGTCTTTGCAAATAGTCGTGGTGAGAGGGCAAAGCGTTTCAGAATACAGGCCTTACCGGGGACATGATGGAGGTATCCATACAGAATAAAGAAATGAATAAAGGAGATATACTCATTATCATAGTAAACAACCAGGGCAGGACTCGAGATAATGAATACAAGCTAGAAAGGTTTAGGTTTAGGAAAGAGATTGGGAGGAAGTGCCTTACAGAGTGGTGGACGAGTGGAATAGGGCAAGCGGTCATGTGGTCAGCGCGAACACGCTCTAGGTAGTTTCAAGCGATGGTTAGATGACTATACGAATCGGGAAGACAGGTGGTAATAGGAAGGCTGACAGGGGGAAGAGGATAAAAGACTTTCATGGTTATGGTTAGTACAAGATTTGAGTCATGTATAAAGCACTCGAAGGTGTAATGTTTTGGCGTGTTTAAATGTTGAGGTGGGTGTTGCTTTGGGTGTTGTCAACTTGTAATGGCTTGACATTCAAGCTTGTATAGATATTTTAATAAGAGTATACCTGATTTTGTCCAAGAGAGATAAACATTTGATAATCATGTATGTATACTGGAAGAAACATACTTTTAATGAGAGGCTTCAGGTCATACAAGCTTTTAATGACTTCACATTATGTCATACAATGGATGAGACATTATACAGTGTAAGCACCGCCAGGACTAGTTCAAATTTGGCGTTTAGATTTGTGATGTGTGGATACTTTGACAACTACAATTATAATGGCTTATAGTGTAGTTTTACATGTTTATACTTCATTGTATTATATACATTTTTTTTTGTATTAGTATACTATAATATGAGAAAAGTTGGTGCATATTATTGGAGGCAGAAACACAATTTTGTGGATTGGTGGATGAGTATCGTGCGCGGCTGCGCGGTGGCAAAGGAGGGTAAACATAAGTCAGACAGGGAGGGACGGTGTCTGAAGAACGCTTGTGTCTAGCTGCCTGGATCTTCGTTGAACATGACGCTAACACGGGCCATGGCTGCTTTTGTATGCTGGTGCAGGCTCCAATACAGTTAGGAATATTCCAATACAGTTAGGAATATTCCATTGTTCAAAAAACGTTCTGGCTATTTCTTCCCACTGGTGTTCATCAGGTACAGGCAAATACTGTGGTTGTAGTGTTTCCCATATGGCTTTGCTGGTTTTCTTGACAATCTTGTGTACTGTGGCCTTGCCGACACGAAACTGGTAACCAAGGGAAGTCAAAGATTCTCCAGTAACCACATGCCTAAAAAGAAATATAGTAACAAGGTACAATAAATAACCGTTCAGTAGTGACATTCATTACTTACCATATAATATAATCCTGTCGTTTTTAAGGTACTTAGATCTATCTATCTATCTATCTATCTATCTATCTATCTATCTATATATATATATATATATATATATATATATATATATATATATATATATATATATATATATATATATATATATATATATATATATATATATATATATATATATATATATATATATATATATATATATATATATATATTATTTATTAATTAATTAATTTATTTATTTTATTTAACTCTTTTACAGAACCCGAATGTAAGGACAAATGGCGCCACCTAAGAAGCAATTTTATGAGGGAAAGAAGAAAGAATAGTGAAAAACCATCTGGATCAGGTAATACACAGGCAAGGAGGTGGGTGTACTACGATGCCATGCAATTTCTGATCCCTTATGTGACGCCACGACCAACATCTTCAAACGTCCCTAAACCTCCTGATGAAGACACCTGTCATGAAACGGAAGATGCAGATCAAGATTCTTCACTTTTTGCTGTCATCGAAGCATCAGAAAATGCATCTCCTCAAGAGGCTGCCAGTAACGTCAAAACTTGTGAGGATCGCAGCAATGACAAGCCTATTCTTCCCAAATCAAAGAAGCCTTGTATCGCAAAAAAAAAATAGCAAGGCCAGTGCAGATGAGATAGATTTGCTTTTCTTAGACGAAATAAAACAACTGAGAGGAAAAGCGTCGTCACAAAATGATAATGACGGAGATCGCCAGTTTTTGTTAAGCCTGCTGCCTATGATGAAACAACTGTCGCCAATTGACAACATGGACATAAGAATTGAAATATATGAAGCCTTTCGTAGGATGATGTTCAAGCCCGCACCCTCTGTCCAGTATGGGTACTGGACTGAACATAATCAATCACATACACCAACACCGTCACCAGGTACATCCCATGCAAGTGACAACTACGTAGAGAATAATGAACAGTTTTTTAACCTCTGAGAAGTAATTTAGATGATCATGTTTCACTTACCATCAGGAATGCATTACTGCCATCAGCTCACTAATTTACTATTGCCGTACGTGTAATGATTTTTGTAATGTTCAATAAAAATACCTCTTACCTTAAAAAAATGGCCATTCTTTCTTCCGTTCCTATTGCACGCCTGTAGTTAGTGTTGATTTTCCTAATGGAAGGTCCAACCAACTCCACCAGCTTCTTAAAGTTTTCATTTGTCATCCTAAAAAAGTTGTAAAATTTTTCTGGATGGTTTACCAGGTCTGGGAATAAATGACTGAAGCTACCGAAATCTGGCCTCCTGGTGTTCAGATGATGCATCCAGATTCGAGTTTTATTTTTACGTCTGCGACGACGAAGCCAGAGCAATGCAGTTACTACAGCAAGAGAATATGCGTCCATTCTCCCTGAAATCAAATGGGTCACTGTGTAGTGACTTGACTCGGGTTGACGCATTCGGTGTAAACGGAGATACGTCGAAATGAATCGCTTCAAATGACTTGATGCGACTCGACTCGACGCGACTCGCTCGGTGTAAACGCAGCGTTAGTGCTTGCCAGGAGGTGCCTGGGAGGGCCGGGAGCTGTTCATGAGGACCAGGAGTTCAGGAAGGCTTATGATATTGGTAAGTGACCCATCCACCGGAGTTTGCACAATATTATTTTCTCCAGACGCCATCGTGTAATAGGCGGTAACTTTGATAATGTTGTTCTTTATGATAATTTCGTGTCACGCACAACAACGAAACAGGAGGGTTGAGTAACATTAGTGCCTGTGTTTTAGGACATTTTTGTCAAACATTACTTTTCCTTTAGTTTTTATTTTTTAATGCTCATATTCCACATTTTCTCCTCGTTAGGAATACCTTTATATGACTCAATATTCTACGGTCCTACTAATGTTCCTAATCTCCAGGACAAAATACCCATGAATTAACCACAACATAAAATTAAAAAACACCAAAATTTTATTTATCAAAATGTTAGCTTAGATGGAGGCAGGCTTTTCGTATATATCTGCCATTATTTGCTACATTTCTCACTAATCATAAGCCAATCCTGTCGCCAAGTGGAGCCACATGACTATGCTTTCATATCCACTGGTCAGATATAGCTGCCATTGCCTGGTTTTGGTGTGATGAAAGCTTAAGTGAGGTAGACTGGCGGCTGTTTTCTCTACCGGGACCACCGCCATGATGGATATGCGTGTTGGATCCTGTTAGTATTCAGATTATTTTATGTTTTCCTCAACTGTTTTATTTCAGTTTCTAAGTAATTTCTTATGGTTTCTAAAGATATATCATTATTTTTGAAGAGTTTTTTTTCACTTCTGTATAATCAAATATGTTGAATTTGCAGGTATGTAACAGTCGTTTCCTGGTGCATTTTTCATACTCTGTCAAGTTATTTCTTTTATTTAAATTTGTAATTAAGCTTTATTGCTTTAAAAAATTCTCATGATTTTTAAAAGTGTTTTTATTGCCGTTAAGGTAAATATGTAGCCTTTAGAATTATTTATTGCGCTGTTTAAAGTCGGTTTTTCAACGTTTTATTAATATCAAATTTGTTTATTTTAGGTTGTAACTAACTGCAAATTGTTTGTAAAAATAGTTAAAAATGTTTTAAGTGTTTTGCATTCCTGTTAAGTCAGATTGTGGACTTAATAATTGCTTTTAACCACTTCGAAGTTCCAACATTTTTTCACATTTTTCATTTGAAATTTCTTTATCATTACTGAGGCTTGAAATATTTTGATATTCTAGGTATTTGTTAAAGTATAAAGTCAGAATATGTAAAGTAATCCAGTCTAGGTGCAATATTTCAAAATGCGATTTTCAAAATTAAATGACAACGTACGTATAAACGTATAACGTATAACAGACCCTATGATGTCATCAACCTGCATGGCTCCATCAGACTGACACCCTCGTCTTTCCAGTCTCTTCGTCAATATTTAGCATAATTTACAGTGTTTTCCAGGAGTAACGAGCACACTGTTGGGCTGATTTGTGCATAGATAGTGGTAGATGGTGGATAAGTGTGTAGAGGTAAAGTGGGCGAGCGGTGGTGTGCGGGAGCGAGGCTGCTGCAGCTCTCCACCTGGCCTGTCACTGCTCTTGCCTGTCTACCTGCTTGTTGCTATTGTTGTTGTTGTTGTTGTTGTTGTTGTTGTTGTTGTGTGTGTGTGTGTGTGTGTGTGTGTGTGTGTGTGTGTGTGTGTGAGATGTGTGAGAGAGAGAGAGAGAGAGAGAGAGAGAGAGAGAGAGAGAGAGAGAGAGAGAGAGAGAGAGAGAGAGAGAGAGAGAGAGAGAGAGAGTGTTTCCTATAGGTCAGTGGTTTTTAACCTTTGGGTTGCGAGCCAGCCGATTTCACTGGGTCACCAAGGATATGTACACATTTTTTCCACCAATATACCTATTCAAAATGTTATCAAAATATTAATCCTGTGTATAGAATATCTAAGTCATTAACATTTAAAGTTAAGCAAATCATAGAGACAGACAGTTTAATTGAGATGAAGAAAACACCTACTTTTGCCTTTTAAATCTAATCGTTGGTTGATATTTGAAAAGAGGGGGAAGGGAAGAGACGGGGATGGACAAAGTCGGGAGCTAATGTGTCAGTGTTAAGCCGACGCCGCGTCAGATCTGTTTTCGCTGCTCAACTGGGAACGTGAGGTGCATGACGTGATAGCCTTCATTTATTATTATTATTATTATTATTATCATTATTATTATTATTATTATTATTATTATTATTATTATTATTATTATTATTGTTATTATTATTATTATTTGTAATTGTTGTATATTACTGCTTTTAATAAATATTATATTGGTGCAAGTCATGTGTTTGACTGTGAAGTACATTTACACTTCTAATACTACTAGTACTCCGAATCTACTACTACTACTACTACTACTGCTGCTGCTGCTGTTGCTGTTGCTGCTGCTGCTGCAACAGTTACTAATAGTTATGAAGGTACATGGGTCGCCATGGTCAATCTGGAAAAAAAGATTTTGGGTCACAGCCAAAAAGGTTAAGGACCACTGCTCTAGACTATGATCGGCACGAATGTCTTGTGTCATAATGAATGCGCTTACCTACGGTAGTCTTAGGTTGAAAATCGAGTGTATGATAATCTGTTAGCTATGTTTGAGAAATCATCATTGGCCTCCTTGTTGAGTTCTTGAGATCTGCAGTTCATTCCTAGAAAGCTGGAAAAGTAAACCGGCGATTGGGTCATTAGACTGCGATAGCTACCCAGCGTTGCTATGGTAACGCCGTCAATACTAGGGATAATTCTTCTCTGTTATGAAAAAATATATATATTTTAAATACTTCCTATATTTGACGTCAATGCATATGGTTTGCGATAAATGATGTGTTAACAGTGCTATGAGGAGGTAGAGACGGTGTGAGTGGAGGGGGCAGTCTCTCGGCGAGTTAGCGACGTCAACACAACGTGAAGGATGGCGGGGGGCAGGTTCAGTGTCCGCTGCTTACTTCTCGGCATTTACACCTTTTTCGTATTAAAGGCGTACTGCACAACGCACTGGGTCGTTACTGAAGATGATAAGATTCAGGCACAGGTGAGAAGCACTCATCCCTGGTCTGCACGGGCGTGATATAAGTGCAGTCCGGGCTGTGCTTGGCGTTTTTGACATTTTATACTTGAGATAAATATGCACTTAATTGACTTCATTGTTCTCTAGAGGATATTGTGGAGGCTGTTATGAGATTCATTGCATTCTGATTTCGAACATTTACTGGAAGAAATTCAGGAGAGTGTAAGGAGGCTAGCTGTGACCTGTCACCTGATAGGTGTTTGTGTAAACAAATCACTCTACATTATTACAGCATGCCTTGGACAAATTTGGGACGGTATATCCCAGTTGGTGAACTCCACACTGGTTAAGACATATTTTGTGTATCATTTTGAATGGCTTCTCAACAGTAGGCGTTTATAATTTCTGAAAATTTTACTCAATTCCTCTCCTGGGTGTTCCCCTTAGGGATTGCCACAGCAGATAAACTGGCTCCTGGAATCGATATAAATACGTGACAGTTTTTTGGAAACTGCATCTGTCTAATTTAAAAAATGAGACTATTTTATTTTGATGAATTTTTTTGTTTTAAATTGATAGTAATTGTTTTTCAACTAAATCCTTTGGTTGCCTATTATTGATTTTATTGACGCATATTTAGCTCCTTTATGGTTTTATTAAATGCTTTCATTTAACCACATATGCATTCATCACTCATAGAAAATCATTATTTTGATCAAAATCACACCCACATTTTTCAATAAAAATAAGTAAATATAAAATTCTGCAGCAGCTGCTCCTCACCCTGGCAGGTTCAACTGGCAGATCCCACCTCCCTTCATTCACTGCACATGCCAGCATATGGTAGGCAGTGAAGTTAAAAGACAAACGAATCGATACAATTAATTTTTTTCCTGTTACATGATAATTTCTGACTATTAAGCACACAGAAATGGGTCTCTGACACATTAGTCATTTCAAGAAAAATCAGAGTAACACCTCTGCAGGTTCCCCCCAGTTAGCAATATTTAATGTATACTTGTTACTGAAACCATCTTTAGGTTTGGAACCGACACATTATTGGGTATGTTAGGCTACATTTAGCTAGAGTAAGTTAGATTCAGTTATATTGGTAGCATCATGGAAGCACTGAGAAATTGATCTGAAGGCGGGTCATAAGAAGTTTGTGCTAGGGATTGAACTTCAGCTAGGACACTCATGGAATCAAGAATATGATACTGACTTGTTAGTCCAGGATGATCATCAAAGTCTGAGTGGAGTGTGGTTAGTCTTGACTGTCCTGCTACTATGGCTGTAAGATAAAACTGCAGTTTCATTCAATGTATCTATTTTCTTTATTTTTCCCAATGCAGAACAATCCTGAGGACATGGTTGGAAAGCATGATTATAGGGTGGGGGAAAGCAGGTGCATGCTACTACCTTACACTAATAGGAAGTTTTCCCTCAAGGACGAATTAGACACGCTAATTGCCATATGTCAGTCTCTTGGTCATCTATTAGTGTGGGGCTTACAACTTCCTGACAATAATGAGGAGGGATAACTGGTGTGTTAGGCTGCTAGCTGGGCAGATCAAAATAACTGCCATGCTTTGTTCTTGCCCACTGTCCTTTTTGTCTCATGAATGTGTACTATACAATATTTCTGCTTCTTTGAAATCACAATTTTCAAACTTCTTGATGTATTTTTACCTTTTTGGAATAATGTCAACATCAGCTTGAATTAAGAAAGGGAGAATGATGGGATAAATGTACTTTCAGATGGACTCCATATTCCAGCTGCGGCGGCCATATGACTTCCTGGCACTGGCCCAGCAGGAGCAGCGGGCCATGCAGGTGGAGTCCCTGAAGAGAGAACTTGTGTCCCAAAAGTCACAAATTGATCGTAATGAAGACAAGGTCCGTTGATGTTTATGTTTTTCAGAATTTACTGCCTCTTTTATATTGTGCTTTTTGTTTTATAAACATATCAATTAAACATAATAACTTATTGTGTTGATCTAAAAGGTAGAGATCCATACTTGAATAATGAAATGGTCAGTTTTACAGTGAACTGAATGAAGCCTCTTTAAGTCAGCTTAATATGGTCTCATTCTTTGCTGACTTATTGAAATTCTGAAATCTCGCCAAAAATCCTTGGAAACCCTACATGCAGCCTCAGAGTGTTCAACTTCTTCCCCATTTTCCCTTAGGAGCCTCCCTTTTCATGTTGCTCAGAGGACATAACACGAAAGAGGTGCTGTTGGTTCTGTTTCTTTATCTGATTGAAGGTTATAAGCTTATCCTTTATAACAGCATCTCCCTGAAGTGGTCATATTTTGGTTTCTTTTTGCAGTCTGATCTGCTATTTTTTTTCCTCTCAAGTGTAACTTAATTTTCTTGTACTTATGTATTTTTCTTTGAAAAACTGCATAATATTTCTTTAGTTGTTTCAGTGTTATTGCTGTTAAAAAGGAGCTCACCAATAATCCAATCTTCATTTTCTATGTATAGTCTTTGTAATTTGTTAATTTCTTCCTGTATCTTTGTTATGAGTCCATAAATGAAGACCAGAGGTGACAAATGGATAAATTTCAAACACTAAAAAATTAATCTTGGATTAATTTTTGACAACAGTAACTTCAAAACAACTTAAACTTTTTTTTAATAAAAGAGAGAAAAGCACAAGTAAGATTAAGTGGTATATGAAAGAAACAATAGAGCAGATCAGACCACAAAAAGAGATTGTAAGGAAAACTGTGTCAGGGAGATGCCATTGCAAAGGCTAAATCTTCTGATCTTCAACTAAAACCAGTTCCAGAACCAGCACCATGTCATAGTCAGCATGGTTCTGTCTTACAAAACTTTTGCAGAAATTGCTTTTTTTAGATCATTTAAAAAATTGAATATTATGTGGCCTTTGCTGACTTATGTGGAATTACAACTTCATTTTTTTTATGTAAGAGGGTCACTGGCCAAGGGGAAAAAAAAAAAAAAAGGAAAAAAAAGAGCCTTCCAAATGCCAGTTCCCATAGAGGTCAGATAGCATAATCAAATAAGAGAGGATATGTGTCTTGAAACCTCCCTCTTGAAAGAGTTGGTCATAGGAAGGAGGAAATGCAGATGCAGGCAGAGAGTTTCCAGAGTTTATCAGAGAAAGGGATGAATGATTGAGAATACAGATTAACTCTTGCATTAGAGAGGTGGACAGAATAGGGACAAGAGAAAGAAGAAAATCTTGTGCAGTGAGGCTATGGAAGAAGGAGAGGCATGCAGTTAGCAAGATCAGGAGAGCAGTTAGCATGAAAATAGCAGTAGACGATAGCAAGAGATGCAGCATTGTGGCTATGACAGAGAGGCCAAAAACAGTCAGTTAGAGGAGAGGAGTTGATAAGATAAGCTTTTGATTCCAACCTGTCTAAAAGAGCAGTGTGAGTGGAACCACCCTTACATGTGAAGCATACTCCATACAAGGACAGGTAAGGCCCCTGTACAGAGTTAGCAATTGAGGGGTAAGAAAAAACTGGCAGAGATGATTCAGAACACCTAACTTCTAACTTCATAGAAGCTGTTTTAGCCAGAGATGAGATGTAAAGTTTCCAGTTTAGATTATTAGTAAAGGACAGACCGAGGATGTTCAGTGTAGAAGAGGAGGACAATTGAGTGTCATTGAAGAAGAGGGGATAGTTATCTGGAAGGTTGTGTCAAGTTGAGAGATGGAGGAATTGCATTTTTGAGTCACTGAAGAGTACTAATTTACTCTTTCACAAACAAAAAATTTAGAGAGATCTGAAGTCAGGTTTTCTGGGGCTTTCCTATATGAGGTGTTTACTTCCTGAGGGGTTGGACATCTGCAAGAAGACAAGGAAAAGTGCAGGGTAGTATCATCAGTGTGGGAGTGGATAAGACAAAAAGTTTGGTTTAGAAGATCATTAATGAATAATAGGAAGAGAGTGAGTAAGAGGACAGAACTTAATTGACTTTGGAGAACATTGACTGTCTACCACAACAACACTAGAACAGTCAGAAAGGAAACTTGAGATAAAGTTACAGAGAGAATGATAGAAGCCATAGGAGGGTAATTTGGGAATCAAACCTTTGTGCCAAAATCTATTAAAAGCTTTTGATATGTCTAAAGTAACAGCGAATGATTTACCAAAATCCCTAAAAGAGGATGACCAAGACCCAGTAAGGAGAGTTTACTGACTTATGATAGTTTTACTGTAGTACAAATTTCTTCTGTCTTCAAATATATTTTTTGTATTTCCATGATGTTCCAGAAGGAGCATTACAGTAGTGGAAGCATTGAAGATCCCTAAATGGGAGATTCCCCTTTGACCTCCAAAGAGGAGGCTTGGATGGCCACTTCTTGCCAAAATATAGAGGAGTCTCAGAGGAACCAAAGAGAGATAATAGAAAGACGACTCTTGTTAGGGGAAACTAAGCACCAGACATCAATAAATGGAAGAGAAAGCTATGCAGTGACAGGAAAATCAGCACAGACCAAAAATCCTTCAAGTCAATCCAAGTAAAGCCAGTGTGATCATCTTGGCCTTACTGGTAGTGCATTGCACTTGTGATTGTTGTGAATATCCTGTTAGGAGTTAAATTGGTAATTTGATTGTTGTGAATATCCTGTTAGGAGTTAAATTTCTGATTGGTAATTCATTCTACATTTATATCAGTTTCTTGTTCTGTTAGGAGTTAAATTTCTGATTGGTAATTCATTCTACATTTATATCAGTTTCTTGGTTTTTCCATAATGTTTCAGGGTAAGGCATTATGTTTTACATATATAGTCGTATGCAAAAAAGTTCTATTGTATTTGTAGGACACGCAGTTGGAGGAAAGAATATATCGCACTGATTCTGACTGTGTCTTGGCTGGGCGACCTCTAACAGAGTTTGACCTTTATGCCAGCACAGTGGTTAATATGGAGAGTGCTGGCATCAGGTTTGTGTTTAACTTTACATTCTTCTAGGATGCATTGTTGGTTATATAAGCTGTTTTTTGTGTGAAGATAATGATGATATATATTTTTAGCCTAAATAGTCATTGAGTGTGTTGATGTGTGTTTCATGGGTGAATGTAACAAAGTGTTGTTGGCAGGTTGGAGGAACACCTTGGACCTCCTCCAGGAGAGTCTGAGGCTTTGTTGGAACCTGAGTGTGTCCTTACCTTTGAGCTGCCTTTCTCCATGATGGCCTACGAACACCTTGAGGTATGTAATATTAACATTTTGGTTTTTAGCCCATGTCTGGAGAGACAGTTGCCATTATTGTATTCACACCAGACTATAGAAATGATTTACTCAATTTTGCAATAAAACCAAAACTTGTTGATAAATTGTATGAGAATATCTGCATTATGATCCAAAGCACTCCTAGTTTAAAGGTCATTAAAAGCATGTACTGCTCATATAATAGAAAATTGTCTCTTTTCTAACAGGGTGTGCGTTCCCGAGACAATCTGACGGCCAGCATTGAGGAGGAGCTATCTGCTGTGGGAGGTGAAGGGAATGTGTCTGTGTGGGGTCACCGGGTTGCTGTGGGACTGGCCAAGAATGCCACCTCTTGGGTTCTGTATTCCCTGGCCACTCAGTACTGGAGGGTAAAGGCTGAACCCTATCAGGCTGTAGAGTGTGTGAGGAGGGCACTTCACTTTGCTCCAAGGTGAGGCTGCTTTCCTGAGTTCAATGCCAAATGCCTTCAGTTCTTACATTTGATCATCTGTTTCCTGTAGCATAGCTATAGCTTCATTAAAAAAATAGATTTGTGGATATTTGAAACTGGTGCTGCTGTGTTACCAGTTGTTTGGACATACATAGCTTGTTGGTGATAAAGTACAGTGGTATCTTGACTTATGAGCACCCTAACTGATGAGTTTTTTTTTTTGAGATGTGAACTCACTTGGTCAATTTTTTGCTTTGAGTTGTGAGCCAAAATCCTAGATATGAGAGTGCTTCAGATATACCATTGCTAGTTGGCACAGCAAGCACCACAACATCTGCCCAGCATTCCTCATCTCACTTGTTCACTTCACGTGTTTTATACAACATTTGTTATTTATAAATACATTTTTCTTACTGTAAACCCCATAGTATAATGAACACATATGGGAAGAGGAGAGAGAGGGAGAGAGAGAAAGAGAGAGATAGAGAGAGATAGAGAGAGATAGAGAGAGAGAGAGAGAGAGAGAGAGAGAGAGAGAGAGAGAGAGAGAGAGAGAGAGAGAGAGAGAGAGAGAGAGAGAGAGAGAGAGAGAGAGAGAGAGAGAGAGAGAGACCTTGACCATGGCTGATGATGCAATGCTCTCTCTCTCTCTCTCTCTCTCTCTCTCTCTCTCTCTCTCTCTCTCTCCTCTCTCTCTCTCTCTCTCTCTCTCTCTCTCTCTCTCTCTCTCTCTCTCTCTCTCTCTCTCTCTCTCTCTCTCTGTCTGATGATGGAACATGGAAGTTAGTTACCTTTAAGAAGAAGAAGACCACGGAGAAGGATAAGGAAAGCTCAGAGGAAGTTCCCACTCCCAGGTGTGGAGTCCATGGGAATCTTTTTGGAGATTCCCAGGTGAAGGGCATCCGCTCACACTTGAACAAGTCAAGAATGAGAGGAGTTTGAGTAACATCTCTTCCTGGGAAAGGAAACAAGGATATATGAAGAGAGGTGGAAAAGTCTACTGCTGATAAGTCTGGTGTAGCAATTATTATTGCTAGTGGCAATGACTTATACAAGTGAAGTGGATCAGTAGGGAATTCCACTCCTATTATCCTTGATGTCATGGGTACAGTAGATGACGCAGCATTCAAGGCACATCGTAGAGTCATTGTGGGGATTATCCCCAGACTTCGGTGGCAGGGTGGTGCCTATAGCAGGAACATTGGCATCAATGACTCCCTCAAGTACTTGTGTAGAAAAGAAGATGTAACTTTTGTGGACCCCTATGATGAGTTCTTCGATAGGCCTGACCTCTTCAAGAAAGATGGTGTTCATCTAAATGAAGAAGGTAAAGCCAAGTTGGTAACTCTGGTAAAGAGGGGCTGCTGGGAAGCTGGACTCAGTTCTGGCAATTCTAAGAAGAAGCAGCAGCATGGGTTACAGAAGAAGAACAGAGTCAGCAGTAGGACAGTGCGTCAAGAGGTGCGAGACTAATTCCCAGCTTTCGGGAAACGGGTCAAGTTAGGGATCCCAACTTCATTGGGTTCCCCAAATTCCCTACTCCTCAATGCTCATTCTATAAGAAATAAGTTTCAGGAATTTGTTGCGGTCCTGACATTAGAGAAACCTGATATAGTAGCTATTACCAAGTCGTGGGTACACACTTTGGGAAGAGATTTTGAAGGTGAGTTCCATGTTCTAGGATACCTCATGTACCATCAGGATGGATCGAACAGGGAAGGTGGTGGAGTTATGTTGTACATAAAGGAGTCTCTTAAAGTGTGCATTTCCTTCACATGCCCCAACTACGAGGTGCTAATAGTAGATCTTGATATAGGTCAAGTAGTCTGTAGGGTGCTACTTGTGTACAAACCTCCCCATCAGCTGATTGAAGGGGAGAGGCAATTATACCAAGAGATTGGAGATCTCTTGCAAGACAGAGTATGCATTCTTGTGGGAGATTTCAACAGTAATGTTGACTGGGAAACCAGAGAATCTTCCTTGGCTGGCATGCCACTTCTGGAGTTTGCCAGTGAAAACTTTCTCACTCAGTAGGTAAAGGAGCCTACAAGAGGAGATAACATACTTGACCTTGTTCTCACCACAGAGGACGATATAGTTTCAGACTTAAGGGTAGGTGAGGAGCTTGGTAGCAGTGACCACAAAATGATTAGATTTGTTCTCAAAGTACCAGATGCTGCAGTAAGAGTGGATCAACCTGTGAAACATGATTTTTGAAGGGCAGACCTCTCCAGTCTCCATTCTGCTTTACATGACCTAAAGATAAAAGAGGCAGCTGACGTGGAATCAATTTAGAGCTTTTTTAAAGATGATTTCATGCAGAAGCAGGCTACTTTCGTTCCTCTGAAATCTGTTCGTGGGGCTTCTAGGAAACCGAAATGGCTCAGCCATTTACTCGAATGGGACACAAGGCGAAAGAGGATGGTGTACCATCAAGCAAAAGTGACTGGTAACTTTGGAAAGTATAACCAGCTTAAAAGAAGAATAAAAAGTAGGATTTGTTCTGCTAAACGCAATGAGGAGTTAAGGATAGAGCGGCTCTGTAAGAAGAACCCCAAGGAGTTTTTTTAGTTATGTTAATAGTTGAAAACCAATCTCCAGGAGGATTGGCCCTCTGGAGAGCGACAGCGGGACTCTTGTGTTCCTCTGATGAGAAAAATGCAATCCTGTTGAACGAATACTTTTCGTCAGTTTTTACTGTAGGAAACTATCATTACGACCCAGAGCCAGGTGTAGTCCATCAGGGTGGTAGTATAAACTCTATTAGATGCACAGTAGAAGAGGTATCTAAGAAGATAGACAATCTGGATAGCTACAAAGCTCCGGGAACTGATGGATTTCTGCCGAGAGTATTGAAGGAAGTCTGAGACGAAATCTCTCCTCATCTCATGACTATCTTTAACAAATCTCTTGAAACAGGTGTCATTCCCCAAGACTGGAGGGAAGCTAATGTTACTCCTCTCTTCAAGAAGGGCGATACTAGCAAACCTGGAAACTACCGACCAGTCAGTCTGACATCAGTGGTAGGAAAACTCCTGGAGAGTATGATTGTAGATAAACTAGCTGGTCATCTAGAGGGTAACAAATTACTTAAAAATTCTCAACATGGCTTTCAGTGGCATCATTCATGTCTCACAAACTTGCTCAAGTTCTTTCATGAGGTGTTCACCAAGCATGACAGGTGTAAGGCAGTAGACGTAGATGTACATGGATTTTCAGAAGGCCTTTGATAAGGTACCCTTCAAGCAATTAATGTTGAAAGTCTGTGCCTTAGGTATTCAGGGTGAAATAAGTCATTAGATAGAGAACTGGTTAAGGGAGAGAAGACAAGATGGTGATCAACTCTCAGGTTTGTGGGTGGGCTCTGGTTACGAGTGGAGTTACACGAAGCTAGGATCAGATGTTTCGACTCCGGAGAAAGTAGAACAACTTCAGCTTGATCTCCAAAAGCTGGGAGAGTGGTCAGACAAATGGCAGATGCCATTTAATGCAGCCAAGTGCAAGGTCATTCACATTGGGTACCGCAATCCCCAATCTGAGTACTTTCTTAAGGAAAAGGCTCTGGAGAGCACTGTGTCTGAGAAAGACTTGGGTGTATTTATTATCAATGACCTCAAGTTCTCGAAGCAGTATATAGCTGTAGAGAAGGAGGCTCAGAAACTTTTAGGCTACATAAAGAGATAGTTTGGATATCAGAACAAAGAAATAGTATTATCACTGTACAACTCTCGTTCGTCCACATTTGGAATACACAGTTCAGTTTTGGAGTTCTTACCGTAAAGACATCACAAGGCTGGAGAGAGTACAGGCCAGGGTGACCAAACTGATTCCTGAGCTTAGACATGTGTTATACATATCGCCTAAAGAAGTTGAACCTCTTCTCACTGAAGACCAGAAGGCTTCGTGGTCAGCTCATAGAGGTATTTAAGATACTTCGAGGTTTTGACAACGTGGACTGCAGGTGCTCGTTCCAGCTGAGTTAGGGGTGTACTTGTAACAATAGCTACAAACTTGGACTGAAGTGTTACATCATAGATCTTTGTGGGAACTTCTTTTCCTACAAAATCTGCATGGAATGCACTTCCCTTAGATGTCATCAATAGTGACTCTGTAGAGCAGTTCAGGACCCGACTCAACAAGGTGTTGCCTAGGTTGTAGACTCGATTTCGCCTGGGCATGTGTTTCTAACTTGTTTGATTTTCTTTCAGTACTCCCTTGTATGGGTCATAAGGCCTTCTGGAGTACTTCTCTTCCTTGTAACTCTCTCTCTCTCTCTCTCTCTCTCTCTCTCTCTCTCTCTCTCTCTCTCTCTCTCTCTCTCTCTCTCTCTCTCTCTCTCTCTCTCTCTCTCTCTCTCTCTCTCTCTCTCTCTCTCTCTCTCTCTCAGATAAGTTAACACACACACACACACACACACACACACACACACACACACACAGAGAGAGAGAGAGAGAGAGAGAGAGAGAGAGGAGAGAGAGAGAGAGAGAGAGAGAGAGAGAGAGAGAGAGAGAGAGAGAGTTGCATCATCAGCCATTGTCAAGGTTATTCACTGGCTGTTGCACAGCCACAATTCATCTCTCAAGCATGCATTTGACTGTATGTCAGCCAACTCTCCTGCATTTAAAGACCTAGTATGGTCATAAAATAAAGCAAGTATTTGATAATTTTGAAATGTGCTGTAATTTGTGAAGTTTTATAGAATAAAATAAGTGTTCGATACCCTTAAGGGGCGCAACTGGATGAGTTTACCTTAAAAAATGAGTTTTCTGTATTTCTCCATATTCTCTTAGATTCAGGCAAGATGTTTCTAGGGAAAAGTTTAAATGCCATCAACGCATTCATTTGAATGCGTTGATGGCATTTAAAGAGCACTTGATGAGTGCGCTGGCCTTTTAAATATACTCTTTTACTAGTGTTGATGTTCTAGGTCTCATGAAAGCTAGAAACATGGGGTTTTTGCAGTTTTATTTTTGAGGCCTCTTACACCTGGTAGCCTAAAGGCGGGCAGCGGGTGGATGGATTGGCTGTCAAGATCACACAGTCAGGTTGACCATTGACAGCCTCAGTGCTGCCTTGCTGCCAAAACACGTGTAGCGGTGTGTTGCTTTTGCCTTCATTGCTTTGTTGAATTTCTGAGCACAATGCCTAAAAGCAAGATATGGAAGATGAGGCAACAATGTAGTATAGCAGCTCGACAGCTGTAGCTTGCCAGAAGAGCAACCACCACCACCACCACCAGAATCTCTGCCACGATGTCACCTGCAGCAACCCATCAACACCTACCACTACTTCTTCCATGTACACCTCCATCTCCAGGTGTGATATCATAGACGAATGTACTGCTGAATAGTACACAGCTGCGAAGTCTCTTCAGCAACATGATCTGTGGCAAATGCATGAAGGATGTCGAGGTTGTCGTCAATAAGAAGGGGATGAACTCGGAATGCTCTGTCATTTGTTCATGCGAGACTCCCAGGACTGCAGCACTGCCAACCGTGTCATCTTTTAACACCTGTCTGCCAAGGATGTCATACAGCATAGTCTCTGTCCTCCTGGAGAAGAGTCTTGGTGCTTCTTGCAGAGGGCAGAGGCTCTGGGGAAGGAGCCAGAGCCTCACAGCACCAAGAAGCTCTACCTGTCCAACATCCCTGGTGAGAAGCTGGAGCTTGTAAAGGGGTTTACAAAGACCTTGCAAATCCAGCACTGCTGCAGAAGTGCCTCTCTGGATGCATCCAGAATCCAAATGAGAGTCTACACTCAAAAGTCTGGAGGGAGGTGTCAAAGGAAAAATATGCTGGACTGCACAGGACTCAGTTTGTGTCTCAGATGACAATCTGGGAGCACAATTTTGGATACTCTATGAGTCCAATTTGCTGCAGTGCATTGGATCTGGAGTGTCTAACCCCATCACTAAAGCACAAGAGAGAAGAGATAAGGAAAGAAAGAGGCACCAAACACCAAGACACAAAAAGAAAACAAAAGCAGGAGAGGATACACAGCAGGAAACCCAGACTGGAAGGAAGAGGAAGAGACTAACAGATACACCATACCAGGCTGGCGCACACTAATAGTTGGTACAAATGTCCTATCTTGCCCCCATATAATTTGTAAATTTTTTTTATTGTTAGTAAATGTAAGTAAAACTTTAAATGCGTTTTTCTCAAAACTAAAAATTTTTTACTTCAAATGAGTATACCTCAAAAATTTATCAACCAATTTTCAGTCTGTTTTCTTTTTTCAGTAGAGAAAAGAAAGGAAAAAAATCTCTACCCAAATCATTGCTCTAACTCAAAATCCAAATTTTTAAATTGAATAATCATTAAGAAAAAAATCAAGAAAAAACAGTGTACAAAAACAAAAATTTGTAAAATCTAATTTTTGTCTGATCTACAAACTTTGGGTCAGGATTGTAGTACAATACTTGATCTAACTACTGTGTCAAGCAAAAAGACGTAAGGTAAGTTTCTTCATAGATTAGCTCATTAAAAAAAAAAAAAAAGAAAATGGATTATAACTCAAAAACCACTGACTTTTGGAGAAACAACACTTTGACCAAAAATAATGTACATTCAGAACTGTATTGTGTGTAAATATATCAGCTTGATTGGGTAAGAAATAATTGAGATAGCATTTTTGCCAGTTGTGCCCCTGAAAAGGGTCATTATACCCAAAATTCAGTAAACTGTATTAAAAACCCATAACAAAGAAATTGGGGGATGGAACAGATTAATGGCATTTCAATTCATTTAAAAGGGAAAATTGATTTGACACATGAGCAAATGAGTTACGAGTTATGTCACGGAACGAATTAAACTCGTAAGTCAAGGTACCACTGTACTTCCATAGTGCTCATAAGCATGTTTTAAGCTGCTTTTAACTTTAAATTTAGGGGTTTATTGTTTCTTTAAATATGAGTTACTGTAGAGCAGTGAAAAGTGTTTGCACATGACAGGCTTAAATAATGGAGAGCATTTCTCAATAAATAATAGGTAATGTGGCATTGAGGATCTCTGCTGGAGGTTTGTTCACATCTGGTCAGGTCAGATCTGGTTTATTACAGGATAAAAATGTAAAGAAAACTTCAAGGAGACAGTATGACAGTATGACAGTCTTGTTTAACATGCCTACCTATATTCACTGTTATCCCTATATCACCCTTGTTATATTCCCTGTGTCACTTAAATGACTATCATATCACCATCTTGATTTATGATTCTTTAACAAATGTAAATTTTAAGCTTTGATTTATGTTTTTAAGGAATATTTTGCATCACTTGCAAACTTTTTTGTTATTTTCTTTTCTGACTCTAACAGACTTGTATTCTTTTTTGTAATATGAAGATCATAACTGCTTAGCATGGAGTCTGACCAGTGCCAAATATAATTTTAATATTACTTTAGGACTTTACTTTTAATACTTCCAATAATGAATCCTAATGTTTGCTTATCTTTATTTTTAATCTTTTGAAATGGATATCTGAGCTGCTTGTAATTCTTAAGCCTTGTTCACTCTCTGATCTTACTGAGTCTTTATTTTGTCATTTATTTACTTTTTGAAATTATTGTGTATCTATTATGTGGTTTCCTCTATCAACAAGTCTAGCTGCAGGGCACTTGCAGTTGAATCTGATCTGGTCTGACTCATGTTGATGGCAAATGTACAAATTTTTGCTACCAACTCCTTTATGTAATTCATTAATGTATATTCAAAATAACATTGGTCCTAAACCTGATCCCTGTGGTGTCCTATTAATTGCTTGGCCCCACTTAGATTTGGGACAACAGTAGAAGCCAGTTCTACTGTAGGTCTCTGATGAGGAAAGACCCAGGTATGCTGCAGTGTCAGTCAGTGAAGGAATGCCTTTGGATGTGTGTGTGTGTGTGTGTGTGTGTGTGTGTGTGTGTGTGTGTGTGTGTGTGTGTGTTTTGCCATATCTCATAGGGAAAGTTAATCTAGTATAGAGAGATGATTTTCTATGCTAGCATCTAGAAGGCATTCCTGTTGCTGACAATCATCACAAAAGGACTATAAATCTTTCATTTTCTCTTCTTTTAATATCTGTTTGTTCAAAATGTGATATGATATCTGCAAATAAAATGTACATTATGCATGTTTCCCTCCAGACACTTTCGATACATCCCAAAAGTTCACCTAGGCAACATCCTGCACCGAGCACGCCGGTCTGATGAGGCAGTGCTGGTCCTTCATGCTGCCATTGACCACTTCCGTAACTCACCCATGGCCCACATCACCCTAGGCAATGTGTATGCAACATTGGCCTTCTATAATGTGTGAGTTTCTGTGTTGAAGGATGTTCTGATTATAGCTGATAAAAAGCCTGTAAATATTTTTCATTTGGAACTCATTAAGAAAGAGTTAATGGTAGTCTGTAATCAGCACCCCATATTTGTCAGTGCCAGTTATGCCTATTGTGCCATTTTATATATGTTCACAAAGGAAAGAATTTATTCCACTACATTCATCCTTATTATGTATTATTTTGATGCACATAGTGACTTATCTGTTGCCCAATGTAACATTTCATATACTGGTGGGTCTAACAGCATTAGGCAGAGATTCAGTTTATACCAGACATATTATTGTTTGATATGAACTAGTGTCATGCTAAATACCCTTGCATGATTTTTCCCTTTCTTTTGACTGGCTTTTTTTTTTTTTTTTTTTTTTTTTTTTTTTTTTTTTTTGTAGGAGGGGCACCGGCCAAGGGCAACAAAAGTGGGGAAAAAAAAAAAAAAGGCCCACTGAGGTACCGGTTCCCTTACAGAGTTAAAAGTGTTAGTCAAAAATACAGGATAAGTGTCTTGAAATTTCCCTCTTGAAAGAGTTCAAGTCATTGGAAGGTGGAAACACAGAAGCAGGCAGGGAGTTTCAGAGTTCACTAGAGAAAGGGATGGATGACTGAGAATACAGGTTAACTCTTGCACTAGAGAGGTGGACAGAATATGGGGAAGAGAAAGAAGAAAGCCTTGTGCAGTGAGGCTGCAGGAGGAGGGGAGGCATGCAGTTAGCAAGATCAGAAGAGCAGTTGGCATGAAAAATAGCTGTAGAAGATAGCAAGAGATTCAACATTGTGGTAATGAGAAAGAGACTGAAAACAGTCAGTTAAAGGAGAGGAGTTGATAAGACACAAAGCTTTTGATTCCACTTTGTTTAAAAGAATGTTATGAGTGGAATCTCCCCATACATGTGAAGCATACTCCATACATGGATGATAAGGTCCCTGTACAGAGATAGCAGCTGAGGGGGTTAAGAAAAATTGGCAGAGGTAACACAGAATGCCTAACTTCATAGAAGCTGTTTTAATTAGAGATGATATGTGAAGTTTCCAGTTTAGATTATAAGTAAAGGATAGACCGAGGATGTTCACTGTAGAAGAGGGGGACAATTGAGTGTCATTGAAGAAGAGTGGATAGTTTTTGAGGCATTGAACAATACTAAGTTTGCTCTGCCCCAATGAGAAATTTTAGAGAGATCAGAAGCCAGGTGTTCTGTAGTTTTCCTGCATGAAGCTGTTTACTTCTTGAAGGGTTGGATGTTGATGAAAGGATGTGGAAAAGTGCAGGGTGGTATCATTTGTGTAGGAGTGGATAGGACAAGAAGTTTGGTTTAGAAGATCATTGATGAATAATAGAAAGAGAGTGCAAGACTCTCTCAAAAGCTTTTGGTATGTCTAAGGCAACATCAAAAGTTTTACCAAAATCTCTAAAAGATGATGACCAAGACCCAGTAAGGAAAGCCAGATCAGCAGTAGGGCAGCCTTGATGGAACCCATGCTGGCAATCAGATAGAAGGTTGTGAAGTGATAGATGTTTAAGAATCTTCCTGTTGAGGATAGATTAAAAAACTTCAGATAGTCAGAAATTAAAGCTGTAGGATGGTAGTTTGAGGGATTAGAATGGTCACCCTTTTTTAAGAACAGGCTGAATGTAAGCAAACTTCCAGCAAGAAGGAAAGGTAGATGTTGATAGACAGAGTTGAAAGAATTTTGACTAGGCAAGGTGCAAGCATGGAGGCATAGTTTCAGGGAGCAATAGGAGGGACCCTATCAGGTCCATAAACCTTCTGAGGATTAACTCAGTGAGGGCATGGATAACATCATTGCAAAGGATTTTAATAGGTAGCATGAAGTAGTCAGAGAGTGGAGGAGAGGGAGGAACAAGCCCTGAATCATCCAAGGTAGTGTTTTTTACAAAGGTTTGAGTGAAGAGTTCTGCTTTAGAAATTGATGAGATGGCAGTGATGCCATCTGGTTGAAATAAAGGAAGGATAGATGAAGAGGCAAAATTATTGGAGATGTTTTTGGCTAGATGCCAGAAGTCATGAGAGAAGTTAGATTTTAAAAGAATTTGACACTTTTTATTAATGAAGGAGTTTTTGGCTAGTTGGAGAACAGACTTGTCATGATTTCAGGCAGAAATATAAAGTGCATGAAATTCAGGTGATGGAAGGCTCAAGTACCTTTTGTGGGCCACCTCTCTATCATGTATAGCATGAGAACAGGCTGTGTTAAACTAAGGTTCGGAAGGCTTAGGTTGAGAGAAAGAGTGAAGAATGTATGCCTCCATGCCAGACACTATCACCTCTGCTATGCATTTAGCACATGAGAGATGGGTCTCTGACACAGAAGCAGTAGTCATTCCAAGGAAAATCAGCATTATACCTCCTCAGGTAACCCCAACTAGCAGTGGCAAAACATTAGAGGCACCTCTGCTTTGGGGGATCCTGAGGAGGGAATGGAGCAATAGGACAAGATACAGATATAAGATTGTGGTCAGAGGAGCCCAACTGAGAAGATAGGGTAATAGCATGAGCAGAAGGATTAGAGGATAGGAAAAGGTCAAGAAAGTTGGGTGTATCTCCAAGACTGTTAGGAATATGAGCAGGGTGTTGCACCAATTGCTCTAGGTTGTGGAGGATAGCAAAGGCTAGTTCACCAGGATGGTCAGTCAAGGGAGAGGAAAGCCAAAGCTGGTGGTGAATGTTAAAGTCTCCAAGAATTGAGATCTCTGCAAAAGGGAAGAGAGTCAGAATGTGCTCCACTTTGGAAGTTAAGTAGTCAAAGAATTTCTTATAGTCAGAGGAGTTAGGTGAGAGGTATACAGTGCAGATAAATTTAGTTTGAGAGTGACTCTGTACTTGTAGCCAGATGGTGGAAAACTTGGAAAATTCAAGAGTGCGGGCATGAGAACAGCTTAAATCATTGTGCACGTAGATGCAACATCCAGTTTTGGATTGAAAGTGTGGATAAAGAAAGTAAGAGGGAACAGAAAAGGAGTTACTGTCAGTAGCCTCAGACACCTGTGTTTCAGTGAGGAAAAGAAGACGAGGTTTAATAGAGGAGAGGTGGTGTTCTACAGATTGAAAATTAGATCTAAGACTGCAAATATTGCAGAAGTTAGTGAAGAAAAGTTAAGGAGGGTGTCAAGACACTAAGGGCTGATACTAGAAGAGCAGTCTGACCTGGGGACATTTATGATGCTCTCCCCAGAGAGGCATAGCTCATTGGGTCATTCTGTGTGTGGTTTTGGCTGTGTTATGGGAGAAGTACATGTTTTAGGAACAATCATGTTAGGAAGGGTTTGAGTGTTCTGTAGTATTTGTGTATATCCGTTTACTTGCTGGTGCAGTTTTAATGAAATTTCCTTTTGTGGCAGTGATGTCTCTTTATAACTTTGGTTTTCTTTTTATAACAGATCCGTGTTGTGCTTTGAAAATGCTCTATATATGTCTCCAGGAGATCAGAGTTTGCGGCGAAGAAAGCATGCAGTTCTATGCCACTCTAAGTTGGAGGCAGCGCTGGAGAACCAACACCAGTGAGTAGCTCAGGCAGGAAGATGATGCTTAACAGAAGTAATAGACTGATTTATTCACTGTGGTAAGGAGATAAGGTGAAGCTGCGTGCTCCATGGCCACGTCGGAAGAATAATGTCTCTATTCCTTGTTTGTTATAAAATGCATCAAGTACACAGTGAGTGTACTAGGAACGTTATTTTCAATCTTGCAAGGAGACTGCAATGGAACAAGATGTGATACATTGTCTTGATTACATGTCCTAAGGGGGAATATTAGCCTGGTATATAGAAAAATATACATAGTAGATGCTTCGAAAACTATTATGTGACTGGAGTGTATCACATTTCTGGTAGATCTGTGGGACTGTGTAGTACACTTACTACATGTATTTACTGTATAGATTATGTCTACAGTGTACACATGTGAGAAAGATCTGGATGTGAGCTAAATCAAAGATGTAGGATCATAGTAGCCAAAAGTACCTCAAAGGCACCTATAGTATGAATAGAATGAACATTGAGCTGCCATTGGATGATGGTGACTGGCACCTCAGTGGGCATTTTCTAACTTTTTTGTAGCCCTTGACCAGAATCCCGTCTTACATAAAGAAGAAAAGTGTTGAAAATGGCTTTTATAAAATGAAAAATAATTTGGATCCAGCTAACATTTTTGTTTGCAGTCAACATAAAAAGATGAACTTTGTGATTGTAATCTCCAGATTATTAATATAGTTATATATATATATATATATATATATATATATATATATATATATATATATATATATATATATATATATATATATATATATATATATATATATATATATATATATATATATATATATATATATATATATATATATATATATATATATATATATATAACTATATTAATAATCTGGAGATTACAATCACAAAGTTCATCTTTTTATGTTGACTGCAAACAAAAATGTTAGCTGGATCCAAATTATTTTTCATTTTATAAAAGCCATTTTCAACTTTTTTTCTTTATGTAAGATGGGATTCTGGTCAAGGGCTACAAAAAAGTTAGAATATATATATATATATATATATATATATATATATATATATATATATATATATATATATATATATATATATATATATATATATATATATATATATATATAATATATAATATATATAATATATATATATATATATATATATATATATATATATATATATATATATATATATATATATATATATATATAATATATATATATATATATATTATATTATATATTATATTATATATATATTATATTATATATATATATATATATATATATATATATATATTATATATATATATATATATATATATATATATATATATATATATATATATATTATATATAATATATATATATATATATATATATATATATATATATATATATATATTATATATATATATATATATATATTATATATATATATATTATATTTTATATATATATATATATATATATATATATATATATATATATATATATATATATATATATATATATATATATATTATATATATATATATATATATATATATATATATATATATATATATATATATATATATATATATATATATATATATATATATATATATATATATATATATATATATATATATATATATTATAACTAGATTGATAATTGACATAGTGAGAAAACTGCTCCGAATATAATTTTGTGGATGGAAATGAAAAGTGAAGTGAAAGTGAGTTTACTTGTGTTTTGATAGTACAGTATCCTTTTATTGATGCAGGTCACTCCAGAGAACATTAGGGGAGTTAAGGGACTACCAGAAGCGTCATGAGGAGTGGTTGTCGTTGCAGCAAAAATTGCTTCTGGAACAGGCAACACCAGAAATGAAATTAGAATCTCGGTTGGAGTATGAAGAACAGAAAATAAGGGAAAGCACTGATGGAAGAGGTGGGTGAACCAGCACAGCTAATGATAACCTTCTGTCAATTGTGTTTCTTGCTGTTTATCTATTCCATTTGACTCTTTAACAATCTACTGCAGTGGTTACACCATGAAACTCCATGGTTTCACTTGTTCCTGTTTGTACACCTCATCTATACATACTTTAGCCTTCTCACTTTGTATATATTCCTCTCTTTTGTGTGTAATTCTCTTTCTATTTTTACAGGTAATTGGGCTACCTTAGAATAGTGTCATACATATTGATATTGTGATGTTATTCATGTTCTCTTACTCAAGCAGGCTAAGATAATATTCATTATTTATCTATTCATTTATTAATTTTAAGTGAGAAGAGAAGTGCTGTGGAGCAAGAAATTTTGTTTTCTATGTTGAATGGTACCAGCCAATGGCAACAAAACTGTAATAAAAAAAGGCCCACTGAGATGCTAGTTCCCAAACAGAATCAAAAGTTGTAGTCAGAAATTACAGGATAAGTGTCTTGAAACCTCCTTCTTGAAAGAGTTCAAATCATAGAAGGGTGGAAATACAGAAGCAGGCTGGGAATTCCAGAGTTTAGCAGAGAAAGGGATGAATGATTGAGAATACAGGTTAACTCTTGCATTAGAGAGATGGACAGAATAGGGGTGAGAGAAAGAAGAAAGCCTTGTGCAGCAAGGCCACAGGAGGAGGGGAGGCATGCAGTTAGCAAGATCAGAAGAGCAGTTCGCATGAAAATAGTGATAAAAGATACCAAGAGATGCAATTTTGCATCGATGGGAAAGAGGCTGAAGACAGTCAGTTAGAGGAGAGGAGTTGATAAGACAAAAAGCTTTTGATTCCACCCTCTCTAAAGAGTGCTATGAGTGGGAATCCCATACATGTGAAGCATACTCCATACATGGATGGATAAGGCCCTTGTACAGAGTTAGCAGCTGGGGAGGGTAGAAAAACTAGCAGACGACTCAGAACACCCAACTTCATAGAGGCTATTTTAGCTAGAGATGAGATGTGGTTTCCAGTTTAGATTATAAGTAAAGGACAGACTGAGGATGTTCACTGTAGAAGAGGGGGACAGTTGAGTGTCATTGAAGAAGAGGGGATAGTTGTCTGAAAGGTTGTGTTGAGTTGATAGATAGATGAATTGAGTTTGCTTTGCCCCAATCAGAAATGGAGGAATTGAGTTTGCTCTGTCCCAATCAGAAACTTTAGAGAGATTGGAAGTCAGGTGTTCTGTGGCTTCCATACGTGAACTGTTTACTTCCAGAAGGATTGCGTGTGATTGGGGACAAATGTAGAACATTTGTAAGTGCATCATTGGGTTATGGCTTCAAGATTATAGATTTACCCATATCTCATGCAATGGGCTGATTGGGTCAGGTGCTGGACAGGAAAAGAGTGAGACAACAGAAACAAGCTAGTTTTGCTGTAGAACCCTGGTGTGAATAGGCCTGTGTGTGATGCATAACTAATCATAATGCAGTGTGGTTGGTGAGATGTGCTTCTTTAGCCCAGAGTCATATATATATATATATATATATATATATATATATATATATATATATATATATATATATATATATATATATATATATATATATATATATATATATATATATATATATATATATATATATATATATATATATATATATATATATATATATATATATATATATATATATATATATATATATATATATATATATATATATATATATATATATATATATATATATATATATATATATATATAATGTGTGTATTGTGTGTAATAAACTTCAATATTTTCAGGGCAAGACTGTTTTCAGTACCAGCAAGATGGACACACATTCCTCAGCTGCAATATGAGGAGAGATCAGCTGGAGCAGCGAGGTTCCCCATCAGAGCTGTTGTTGGATCTCCAAAGTCTTTTGCATACAGTGGAGTCTGAAGCACTGAGGCTGGGCCAACATGTGCTGAAGAGGAAACCATTGCTGATGTCACAGATGCCTCAGATTACACCCCTTCATCCTGCTAAAACTTATAGGTACAGGAAGTGTGACAGTTGACAAAAATAATTACATTTTATATCTTCACAATAAGCTCCATCATCAACCTTATAACTATAAATGGCTCTTGTCATTGATCTTTGCACAAAGAGTTCTAGTATTGGTAGGAATGTAGTTTCTAAATTCTCAGTGGACCCTGTTTGAGCTGCACATTTAGTAGTTCCTGTGGCTGTTGCACATGATGACACCACAGTGCACTTGTACTGCTGTTTTGGTTGTAAGAGATAACATGCCCTATACTCAGGTTGCATTTTGAACCTGGTGTAGTTACATTTAGCATGTTTCAGCATGAAAAGTCTCATATATATATATCTAGGAAGACAGAAAGGTGGACTAGATGAGCAAGAGGCATGTCCGTGAGGAATGTC
>NC_087156.1:27191996-27204496 GCF_035594125.1 Scylla paramamosain | reverse complement strand
GGGAATTGCCTTCTCTCATACTGCAGCTCCCATTCATGTGGTAGTGAATAGGTATGGAATGTTACTTCAGGTATTGTGATGTTGCATCCTGGTGGGAGTGGAAGACTAACACTCCTACCATTGTGTAAAATGCACCATCAAGGGATGGTTGAAGAATCTTGAGAGAATTTATGATAGTGGAATGACAAGAAGTATTATGAAAATTAAATTGAAGTTGAGAATGTAAAAGAATAAGTCCCCTGTGAAATGGAGAAATGTATTGATGTAGAGAGAGAGAGAGAGAGAGAGAGAGAGAGAGAGAGAGAGAGAGAGAGAGAGAGAGAGAGAGAGAGAGAGAGAGAGAGAGAGAGAGAGAGAGAGAGAGAGTGTGTGTGGACATGGTATTGATTCACTGTGGACCATGGAACTGCCCACATCTGAATTTCATACCACTTCTAAACAGTGCCTCAAGATACATTTGTGCGTAAAGCATTTTCTATTTGGAATAACTTGTACTTTCACCTCTAGCAGTATCTGCAGAATCTTTTGTTATACACTGTGTGATTCACCTCTAGCAGTATCTGCAGAATCTTTTGTTATACACTGTGTGATGCATACATGCATGCAAACAGACTAAGACATACAAACTATAAAGTCTTACAAGAGATATTGTGCATGTAATTACCACAACATATTTCATGCAAGCCTCAATATTTGTGATAGTTCTCATAACATGTAAATTTTGTGCTTTGTTTTACATTCTTACCTGTGTCTTTCATATTCATAACTGCAGGTTACCTCCACCAATAAACAAATTCATGTGCGCATTGGGGTGAGTACTGAGGAGTCTGCAGCATCGTTCAGTGCCAGTGGGTCTGAGAGTGTGGGAGGCAGTAACAGCTTCAGCAGTGGCAGCAGCAGCAGTAGTACTGGTGGCAGCAGCAGTGGCAGCAGTAGCAGTAGTAGTAATGGCAGTAATGGTAGTGGCAGCACTGGAGGTAGCAGCAGCAGCAGCAGCAGCAGCAGCAGCTTCATGGGTGGGTCTGACACTGCAGTGGTAGAGGATGATCCCTTACCTGACGTGCTGCTGCGGGTGCGGGAGAGGGTGGCCTCTCCTCCGCCTCCGCCCCACGTGTGTGACCGGGCCAACAAGCTCAGTGATGTCAAGCACTTCACCTCCACGTGGCTTTCTGTATCAGCCAAAAGCATAGAGTAAGGAGTAGTATATTTGGAAAAGTTTATGAATTTCATCAATAGATTGTATGTGATCATCATGAAATGCAGTATTACCATCCTTGCTGTCACCTTTATGATCATACTTCATTTCACTATCACAGCCACAGTGCCTCTGTTTTCATGGGGTAGAGAGCTTGGGCATTTCTTCTACACCAGATGCTAACATGTTGAATGACTAGTGTATTCTGTTATAATGATTTAGTATTTACATTATGGCCTCACAGAGCACAAAAAAAAAAAAAAAAAATACTTAGCAAATTTCACTTAATATTGTGCAAATGTAGCCTATTATTGGTTCCACTTCCATGTTATGTTGGTAAGACAAATTTAATTATTTGTATTTTCATATTATCCTCTCATATTTTGCCTTGACATGCATCATCTGTTACCAACTTTTAAGCACATATTTTTGTATGTGTTACCACTATAAGGGATATTACTTTTTAATATCATTAGCAGTTGATCTAATCCTATGTTTTGATCTCATTGTAACTCATTTGGTGTTGCAGTATTGCTGAGTACTTGGTTCCCAGTCCTGCTGTGGGCACTCAACTGGAGGAGCCTATCTGTCGAGGGGACCTGCCAGCCTCTATGCATACCTTGGACCACCTGGCTGGCATTAGACACCGGCATCTGCTGCCACACTTCCCAGAGATGGGACTGAGGGAGGCTCTTCAGACACTTACTGATCGCACTCCAGTCTCTGTTGATCTCATGGCTACCAGGATTGCAAGATCCCTTGCCAAGGTAAATAACAGCTTTCTATTTTAAGAAACAGTGAGTTTATCATATAGAGTGTATTTGTTATATTTTCACAAATGTTCTGTATTTTGTAGCCTTTTTATGATACATTGGGGTATACTCAGATTGATGCAGTTATACAAAGGAGCTGAGGCTACAGATGTCGAGCATGTGAGGTGAAATGGTTTGTATTGTTCTGGGTATTTCAGTGTACTTGTGAATCTTTAAGTCTTTAGAATTAAGATCACATCCCATTTGCTGTGAAAGCATCATCTCAGGCATCACAAATGCTTGGCTGGTTTTAATCCATCGCTTGCTTTATTACTCCTCCTTCATAGTAGTATCTACCTTCCAGGGTTCACACAGTTCCATGCACACAGTTGATTGAGACAGCTATGATAAAGCAATTATGGTAGAGTCACATTGTTGTCACTCCAGAACGAGACCTCATGGGTGGTGGCAACAGCAGCAGCACTATACTGGAGAGTGGTGGGCAGCGGGGAGCGTGCTGTGGACTGCCTCAGACACACCCTCCACTATGCACCCCGGCACATGAAGGACATCCCTCTCATATCCTTGGCAAATATCCTTCACAGGTAAGGAGTACAGTGTTGTTCAGAAGATGATTCCCTGTATGTCCCAGCCATAAGTCCCATTGTTATTGTTTCTCTGAATTTAATAGGAATTACCTAGCTGTTATAATGAGAACAGATGTCTACTATGTAATATAGGAATCCAAGACATTCTTCATATTTTTTTTCCCGTTGAGTAATTTGAAATCCCTACTTATTATAGGTTGAGAATCTTTTATTTGGAATATTCTACAAACCTTCAAAGTACAAAATCATAGGTTTTTAAGGGCTTCCATTATTCCAGATTTATTCACTGCTTTATTCCATTTCAGTATAGAAAGCAGTACAGTGTTACATTTTCTTTCTTAAATTGTGCTTAAGCACACCTGTCTTTTTTTATGTGTTACAAATGGTAATCATGTGGAATTAATTTTTCTTCTACTTTCAGGGCAGGCCTCTACAATAATGCTCTTGTTGTAGCAAACATGGCATTAGAAATATCCCCAAAGTTTGTTGTCATTCATTTTACAATGGCTAATATTTATGCTGCCAAGGTAAGTGAAAAAATTCCTTTGAGTTTTTTTTGCTTAGCCTAGAGTTATGAATTTCAGGAAAATGAGTGAGTCTGTAATCCATCATGAAGGCTCTCAGTCTGATGTGTGTGCATGTTAGTAAGGTAAACAGTAATCAGGTTATGAAACATATATCCATGTTTAATTTTTAATTGTTTCTTCAAACAGGGTGATATGGAAAAAGCCACTGCCTTTTATCAGTCAACCTTAGCATTGCAGTCTTCCTTTGAGCCAGCTCGGGACAGACTAAGAGCGATACAATGTGCAACGCTTGGGGATGAAAACTCTGCAAAGAACTGAAGTATTGTTCTTTATTGTCTTTATGCTTCCTTTTAAAAAGGAATTATGCAGAAAGTTTTTAATAAGAGTATGTACACATTGAAGTGGTAAAAATATGCAATGTGCATCTTTAAGTGTTTTCCAGAGCTTTAATGTAGTATTGTAGGACTTGTGTATTAGCAACACCATTGTTCTGGAGTCCTTGTGGGAATCTGGAGATTTTGAGATGGACTTTTTTCACTTATTAAAACACTCTTGCTCTGGTTTCCTATATACTATTGAGTCCTATCAGTCTCTTTATTCTACCTAACTCTTATAACTGGGAAACTCTTGTTCTTGTTTTAGTTATTAGCGACACTGGTGACAACAGCAATTAGTTGGAAATTTCTTGCCAGGTAAAAAGTATTGGAAATTGTCAGTGAACATTTGTACACTCATTTTCAGTACTCATTGATGGCCACAAAGAACTCCACCACTTCCTAATGTTCCTTCAGTTATGGCAAACAGATGGTATTTGTTGTGATCTATGTCCCTTCTGTTATTCCAAAATTATTAAGTTCAGTTTTCTACCCCCAAAAATCTTTTAGTTCTGTAGGAATTACATATTTGATTTAAGTTGTACCCATAAAGGTGGCCAAATCCTTCACTCTAGATGTATCTGGCAATCCAAACAGCTGCTGTTACTGCCTCCTGCACAGTCTGCCAAGGTGCTCAGGTCACTTTGCAACTGATTCTTCTTAAACCTGTCCAGAACAGTGTCTGCCTCCAGGGTGTGTGGACTGTAGGGAAATTAATTTCTCGTCAGCAGACCAGACCCATGCTCATTGATAAAAGGATTTTTTATGTATTATTGTTATTATCAATATTATTATTATTATTATTATTATTATTATTATTATTATTATTATTATTATTATTATTATTATTATGTGTTGTTACTATTACCATTATCATTATTATTGTTGTTATTATTATTATTATTATTATCATTATTATTATTATTATTATTATTATTATTATTATTATTATTATTATTATTATTATTATTATTATTGTTATTATCATTATTATTATTAACATTATTATTATCATTATTATCATCATCATCATCATCATCATCATCATCATCATTATTGTGATGATTGTCATTATCATCATCATCATTACTATTATTATCATTATTTTTATTCTGAAAGCAGGTGTGTTGCTTCTGCAAAGAGCTGTCATGAAAATAGCTGCCTGCAAGGTGGTGTGTTTATAAGCATAGAATGAATTGAGGATGTGGGGTACTTATATAATACTCAATACAAGAGAGTTTTGTGTCCAGGTTGACCATCAATACTTTGGCGTCCATGATTCTAGAGCAATCCCAAATTACCTGTTTTCCCAGACTAACTGAGGTTTGCACCTTTAAACCTCTAATGCACTTGCTGGTACATCTAAAAAGACTTAAATAGTGTATCTGGTGTGCAAGAGAATGTTCTCAGATAAAATGAAACTGCTGCTTTACTAAGTGTAAATTAAACACAAACATCATGAAACTGGAAACAACTCTGTCAAAATTATGGATATATTCTGCTGCTCATTCCTCATTCACAGGTTATTTTTCTTTGCTAACCTTACACAGTGAAGTGCCTTGGTGCTTCTGTAATATCTAGAACTATCCCTCAATAGCTATATTCACTGTGATATTCTAAACCAAATGTTTCATAAACATCACTAGTAATGCAGTGTGGAATCGCTCCCATTGTGGAAATTACTCCTTTGTTTACTTGTTCCATTTCTGTCTTAACATATTCTACAGACAGAGCAATAGTAATTTGTCAATATTATTCGATACAGATGTTGATAATATGATATCTATCATAAAACTTGTGATAGGATGTAGCATTTCCACATAGATGTTTTGGTGTTCTAGTATTACTCATTACATGTACTCATGTTTTCTTGCTCCATTTCTATCCTGACACATTGCACAGACAACAGAGCAGTAGTAAATTGTCACTATAACTCCCCACAGATGTTCATAATAATCAAGATGTATGAAATACATGGTAAATATTTTGATTCTCTCTCTTACTTTAGTGTGCATAACAGCTTTACCATGCTATGGTTGTAGCACTGTCTGTGGCTGCTTGCAGTAAAGTGATCACATGGCATGGCATTCTGAAGAGATAGAGAATACAACCAGCTGAAAATATGCCAGATTAAACAAGGTTCTGGATTAAATGATGCTAGTGTCGATGGTCAACCTGTGGAAAAAAATTTATTAAGCTGTTGCAAGAATTTGAAACTATATATTTAAGAAGGGCTTTGTACTTTTTATGTTAACACACACACACACACACACACACACACACACACACACACACACACACACACACACACACACACACACACACACACACACACACACACACACACACACACACACACACACACACACACATGCACACGCACACACACTGTATGGGACAGCATGAGCATAGCTCTTTTCCCATAAAGCATGACTAGGTAAATACCCACACACACAATAAAAGACTAAGGAAGTGAGGAGTGTTGATCAACTAAAAAAAGAGAGAGTGGATGAATATAAATACAGAAATAGGGCTATGCAAGTGTAGCTCAGATTTTGTCCTACAACTAAATAAATACAACTACTTAAAGGTACATATGCTTTAAAACCTCCAGATATCAAATTGATAAGTACACAGTACTGCAGTTGTAAAAGCTTTCCATATTAAAAATTCTGAAAATCAACTTGTTGATTATAGTAACTAAATATGAGAATATTAGCCTTGTGCTGGAAAGATTTGTACCTATATTACTGTTTCCTGGCACTCATGAATGGCCACAGAGATGGAGGACACTGTTCATAGTACTCTTCAAAATGTGACTCATGCTCCTGTACATGATTTAAGAAGTGATCAGAGAAGGCAATAGAGGAAAGCATTTTTTAAACTGTGGCCCAATAATCACACAATTCTCAGAATATTAAGTTTGAATTCAAAATTTTAAAGTTTAGATTAAAATTGAATTTTATCAAATAGATGCAAACAAAAACATGCTGAATGACGTGATCCAACTACTTATGGAATGACTTTGTATATCAGCCTGTATTGCTTGAATCTGCAGGTAAATGTCATAGATCTTGCTAACAGGATAAACCCTAATCTTGATTTATGTAGAGGATAGATGTACCCTGTACTGAATTAACTGGAAATTAGTCTTTATTTTCTTTTTCAGTGAAGAAGAAAAAAATACTATGGTTGCTGTTAAACTTACTTTGATCTTTGATAGATAGGAATTATTGGAAATAATCTAAACAATGTGTGATGAAGTGATTAACTCAGTATTAGATGATGGTTCAGTATTACAATATTTCAAAAAAAAAAAGGTAAGAAGAAGGAATAGTGTTGCATTTGACATAATACAACATATGATTCTTTAATGCCTTACATAGTGCTAGACAATCATTAATTAGCTTGGTATTTTCTCTTTACAATTCATTTAGAATCAGCTGGTATAACATCAGATGCAAGTAGGATGTCAGAGACTTGAAATTTGAATGAAAAATTGTCTTGCATCAACATATCATTATGATAATCTTTTTACTAATTACTGACATGCAACACCAAAAAGATTATCATGTGGCAAAAGAGAACTTTTCTAGTGAGTGAGCAGTGCAGTGGAAAATATTATGGTAAAGACAAATGGAGCAGATTAGGAGCAAATAATTCTTCCTGTTTGTAAAATAACTTAGATTATTTTAATTCATTATTTTCATAATAAACTTGTTTAAAGTTATTTGGTAATTGGAGGTTTTGGCATAATAAGCAGATTACTGAAAATATTTCCCATGGAAAGTCAGTTGAGCATACAAAAGATGTTGGCGTAACCAGATTTTATAAATTTTTGTATAATAAAGCACAATACCTTTTTGGTTGAACAATTCAGATTTATGAAACACATTGCTAGCTATCTTCATTCATTGTGATAAAAGACCTTGTATAGCGTTAACTGACAGTATTTTCAGAGTTCTGATCAGGATTTGTCATTATGCCATGTAGATGCATTGATACATTGAGCAGCACTTGAATAGTTTACTTACTACACAATGCCAGTCATTTATTTATAGATGTGTATATTGATTAATTATTGGAATACCATGCACATTCCCACCATACAGTATGAGTGGTATATTTTCTGTTAATATTCATTCTAAGTCATAACATATAACTAATAAGATACTGAATGTGGTGGACCACTCAAGTCTAGTCTGGTGAAGTACTCTTTGGAGGGGTGAATTGTGTTGTTTATTTTTGTAATTATTTCTTAACTACTTCAAAACTTTTATTTATTTTATCACTGAACTGATGGAGACTACTTTCATAAAAACTGAAAGTAGAGCAGCTAGATAAGTGAACCTGTTTGAAGTTGAAGTTTGTGTAAATAAGCATGAAAAAGAAATTACAGTAAAATCCTGATCCATTGATTATACAGGCTGTACTTGTCTGTGAAACTGGAGAAGATATCAAGTGGAAAATATGTGTTTGGTATATGATAAAGTAGTCATTGCAAAAGGAATCTTGTGGCTCTTAATGTGAAAAATTAAATTTTACAACAATAATGCATTCAGAGTAATATCTGGTTTTAAACTTATTGACATTGAGGCAAGAAAATATGTTACTCAAGGCTTCAGGAATAAGGGTAGAAATGAAAGGAGAACCCATGTAAGCGTAGAATAGGGTGGCATACTGTAAAAGGAGTGGATAGAAGTGATCTGTTGAGGGATGAATCTGTTATATATAGATGAGGTATTGTTAGGGCATTTTTGTAGTGGTCATTCCTTGATTGGGGCTCCCCAGAAGAAAGAGAGGCACAAATAATAATAATGAAGAGTACCTTGAATTTACTGCTGCCTTATAGAGGAGATTATGCCAGTTTCCAATTAATGTAAACATGCAAGTTGGTATGTGCAACATTTGTGGGTCACTTTGCATAAAAATATTGTCCTAAGTAATTGTGAACCTAAAAGAATATTTTATTTGATTGACTATATTTACTAGAGATCAAGATTTTACTGTAACTGGATGTTGCTATGAAATTTCTTATACTGTGATTGGTCTTTTGGTCAAGTGGTTATGTTCAGATGAAATTAGAATCTTAATTAAAGGCATACAACTGAGAAAGTTTTGGAGGGTTAAATTCTGTGATAGATTGTGCCAAAAAAGACTATTGTGAGACCAATGGAAATGTTCAGAGTTTGCAGATGATATCAAGTTGCTGTAGAATGCCTGATGGTGATGTGAAGGCATTCCTCAGATACTGTGGTCATTTTCCTTAATTTACTCTTTTTTTTTCCTCATTTGCAATTCATTCCATGGTTGACATGGATGTTGGAGGTCAGTTAAACTTCCATTGTATTGTAGTCTTCAAGTTTAATTTTCATTGCTCCACACTGCCTTTCTTTTTGTTTCTATTATGCAGTTAGTTCATAAGGCTGTTCATGTGAGCTGTTCTCAAGTGTATGAAGTACATCCACAGTTCTCTTCAGAATCATTCCAAGTAAAGTTTGAAATGAATTTTTATGCTGAAGAAAGTTAGCTTCACAACACAGATGCAGTGTATGATTTTTTTCTTTTATGAAACCGTGTGATGCTTATTATTTCCCTGCAATTAGATGGAGTGCAATTCCAGTAAAAAGTTTCTATTAACCTGAACACAATTTGAATTTTACAAGGATAAGTAAACATGATGCTTGGTTCCACTCCTGTGAATAATTTATTTTCTATGACATTAAATATTTTTATTTATATTCAAATAATCATATTATATACAACCTGAAATCTTTAAATCATACATGGAAACTGTGGGATTGGCTTACTAGAGTAACTGCCACAAACTAAGGATAAAACTGCATGAATTCTGTGGAGAGAGAAATTAACACCTGTACACTCCTTGGCTTACTGGGTGTTAAAGTTCATATCAGCACTTTTAGGTGGTTGGCTTCCCTGTGCTAACATGAAGCCATATTTCAAAATTAAGAAAATGACAATAGTTACCATGTTGTGAGCAAAGTTGCCATTAATGAATAATTACCTAAGCTACAATTTTCATAGATTTACTATTTCTTTTACTTATGAAGGTTTCCTCTTGCTGTTTCATTATGTTTAAGATTCCATTAGTAGCAGTGCATTGCCCTACAAAGTATATCATTCAGCTCTTTAAGAAATATGTTGTATCTTTCACATTCTAGAATTCTTTTTCTTATTCAGCACATGTTTTATCCTCTTGACTGTCATGTCCTTCACAATGCAGTGCTTCCATAATGCCTTCTCTTCTATGCCTTTTTTGCAGCTTTATGAGTACATATGCTATTCTTTTACAAACCTGTTTTTAATAATGAATTTTCTTCCATTTTTCCCACATGCATCAAGTACTGTCACATGTCCTGATGATAGGTACCCAACAAACTGTTTCTACTAGTTGATTAGCTTGTGTTATTTCCCATTCTCTTTAAACCACTTTGTGCCAGTAATTGTTCCTGTTATTAGTAGATCAGTATATCAGTTTCCTTAACCATACATCTAGTCTCCATGTCTCACATTCATACAACTGTATCTTTCAATTATTTTTCATTTATTTATTTATTTATTTTTTCACCTTTGCAAATCTCCCTCCATACCCTTCTCTCCTATTAAAATTTTTAAAAGCATTTATGTTCCCTTAATTATTGTCGTATTTTTATTTGAAAGATTATACTTGCTTCCTGGCGCATGACCGAACCACTGTCTATCATTGTTCCTTCTAAAATTAATGTAAATTTTGATGGAAGGATAACACATACATGCAAAAAGACTGCATTAGATTGCACCTCCCTGCCCCGTGGTGTCTCACTGACTGTATTCCATCAATCCTTGCCATATCTGTAAGAACATCTTAAATCTTTGTAATACTGTGTGTTTTAGCTTATTTGTGATCGTAGTAAGAAAACTAGGAAATAAATTAACCTTTTTTGGACTGTGAATTTTACTTAGAACCTTGATCACATTTAGTTTATATTTCATTATAAATCTTTAGTGATTCATATAAATTAAAACAGTAAAAGGAAACAAACAAACAAACAAACAAACAAACGTGCATGTCAATAATACTGAGACAAAAAGTAATTATTTTCAGCTTTATTTTATCAACCGTTTTATGGCGATAAGGCGACAGTCAGCAAACAGTCATCTGGTGTAGTAAAAATATCAAAAGATCTATTAACACTTTTTATTTGAATGGTGTTATTTTTTAATATAAATGATAGTTAATATTCATTGTTTTTATGATTACATGCACCGTCAGTACCGTATTGATATGAAGCCCCTAACTTACGATGCAATGACTAATGAAAAATGGCTTTTGTGGAATGCTGCTGATATATGATGGGCAATATATGTACAGTAGGGTACGTGACAACGAACATGATTCATTCCAGTGTAGCATTCGTTATGGCAAATGTGTGTTATGGCGACTGAAGAACTTATAGGAAAAAAATAATTGTTTCCAGGGAACCAGAATATAACAAAAAATCAACAATCTTCGAAAAAATACAGAAAATGAGCGCATTTTCACAACTACATTTAAGATAAGAAATATAAACGGTACCCTTCTGAGTTTCGAGCCCAGACCTAAATTCTTACCATCCCGAGTTTCGCGCTGCCTTAACAAGTATCGGCCACATTTACTTACTGTCTTTCTCTCTCTCTCTCTCTCTCTCTCTCTCTCTCTCTCTCTCTCTCTCTCTCTCTCTCTCTCTCTCTCTCTCTCTCTCTCTCTCTCTCTCTCTCTGAAAGTAAGAACAGTCCTTAAGGTTGCTAAATAGGATATGACTGATTGAGAATAAAAATGGCATTGCGTATACGAGAGTGAGAAAGGATGAAGCAAAAATTACAAAGAGAGAGAGAGAGAGAGAGAGAGAGAGAGAGATCATTCCCTTGTTCCTTATCTCTGACAGATAAGGGGGAAGGGAGGTGACAGGGAGGGAGGTTTGGGACAAAAGGAAAGAAGGGAGAAGAAAGAAAAAAAGGGAGGAAGGGACAGACAGCAGATAGGTGAGCAGCGGTTTACACAGGTGAGTTAGTCATGCGAGTTTTAATTTGTTATTCCGATTATTTTTTTTTAACATTTCAGTGCTCGCACGAATGGCGAGTTCGTCTTGCTAGTTTTGGTTCGTTATTCCGGTTGAATTTTTATTAAAATTCCTGTGCGTTATTGTAATTATACATTATTACAACCTTGCGTTGTCGCGTACCCTACTGTATTTTCAAGAACAAGTAGTGTATGTGTTGGTCAAGCACTGTCTTCTATTTGCACTGGTTTTCTGCTACCATATAACAACTGTGATCCTTCATTTTCAGGAAGAAGTCACACAAGCCACCTCTGAGAAGTCTGTGGGGCAGGGAAAGACGACCGTGTTGGGATGGGACACGACTTAATGCAAGTGCAGTGTGATGTTACCATCACATCTAGTCTCCATGCTTATGTTGTCTTTATTTTTATCAAGTAAAGTAATTTTGAAAGGAACTTAATGAGTATCTTACCTCAGTGGGACTTTTTAAATTATAACTTTGTTGTCCTTGGCCGGTGCCCCATAAAAAAAAAAAAGTATCAAAGAGCCTCAAGAGGAACACTGTCTATAGTCCTACAGAACCTTTCACTTGTGGCACCGCCCCATTTTCAAATTTTGCACGAGTGATGGTCTGGCGGTGAAGTGTTTTGAGTCTCTCTAGTTTAGCGATGATGTGTTTAAGGTTGTCTAGTTTAGCGGTGGAGTGCTTGAGGTTCTCTAGTTTAGCGGTGGAATGTTTGAAGTTCTCCAGCGGTGCAGTGTTTGGAGCACCCTAATTTAGCGGTGGAGTGCACCAAGGATTCTGTTTATATGTCAGCAAAAGCGTTCATCTGCTCACGGCACGTCTTTTCACTGCGTGCGCCGCGAGACACAAAGAAATCAGTTAATTCATCGTCCTCTATAAATCTTTACTTCTCCCTGTGCATCGGAACAATGAATACTTAAGGAAAACTAAGACCTAAGAAACTACTCGTTTAACAAAGATTTCAGTACAGCAGACTGAGA
>NC_087156.1:27124496-27184496 GCF_035594125.1 Scylla paramamosain | reverse complement strand
GCTGGACCTGAAACTCGAGAACGGAGTACTGGTGTGGGGAGACGACACGCCCTTTGACAACACCACAGTGTCCAGCACCCTAACAGTGTTACCACCTGATACTCCTAACTCAAACGCTGTCTATTACTTCATGAAGGGCGCCACCAGCGTGAAGGCGGACACAATTGGCTCCCTGCATCACGTACTGTGCCAAGCCAATCCTCTCGGCGTGGACTGGTAGGCTGCGATCGAAGAAGCTCCAGCTTATTTGGTTGAGGAAGACCTCAAGTCATGAACATGCTTGAAACTTTTGCCCTTTCAAATGTATTGTTTTCAGTCACGAATCCAGGTAGATTTGACTGTATGTAATATGGTGGATTACTTGCCGTCGGGAGAACACATTGAAGCTTTCTGTGTAAGATTTCAGTTAGCCAGGAATATTATAATGTGACTATTTCACTACCAAAGACTTATTGCATAAGTAGGAGAAAACAATACTCTTAATAACACTGGTGTGCCATTTATTTAGCTTTCTCTTTGTGATGTTACAATTTCAGTTAGTGTTTGTATTGTTATTAATATAAGTAGACGAGACTGTATTTGTGAGGCCGCTGGTGGTGTGTGATGAAGTCCTGAGTAGACCAGTACAGTTAGAGTATACAGTATCCAGACGATTCTCTGTTTACCAACGTTTGAGTAATAAACTTATGCAGCTACGAACAAGAGGCCTGCTGGCTCAGAAACAACCCTGAGCCACCAGTATTTAAAGATCAAATTAAAAATTGCTTCCCTACGTCACGCCGAATGTGAGAACAACACACTTAAACAATGCCAGGTTATGTGGTATGACTGTGTAATGAAAGTTACTTTTTTGCTCTTGTGATGCAAGTGATATGTGGCGTGCCTGGGAGTGATTTTTTTTTTTATGTAGGAAGGACACTGGCCAAGGGCAACAAAAATCCAATAAAAAATATGCCCACTGAAATGCCAGTCCCGTAAAAGCTTCAAAGCAATGGTAAAAAATTAATGAATAAGTATCTTGAAACCTCCCTCTTGAAGGAATTCAAGTCATAGGAAGGTGGAAATACAGAAGCAGGCAGGGAGTTCCAGAGTTTACCAGAGAAAGGGATGAATGATTGAGAATACTGATTAACTCTTGTGTTAGAGAGGTGGACAGAATAGGGGTGAGAGAAAGAAGAAAGTCTTGTGCAGCGAGGCCGCAGAAGGAGGGGAGGCATGCAGTTAGCAAGATCAGAAGAGCAGTTAGCATGAAAATAGCGGTAAAAGACAGCTAGATATGCAACAATGCGGCGGTGAGAGAGAGGCTGAAGACAGTCAGTTAGAGGAGAGGAGTTGATGAGACGAAAAGCTTTTGATTCCACTCTGTCTAGTAGACCAGTATGAGTGGAACCCCCCCAGACATGTGAAGCATACTCCATACATGGACGGATAAGGCCCTTGTACAGAGTTAGCAGCTGGGGGGTGAGAAAAACTGGCGGAGACGTCTCAGAACACCTAACTTCATAGAAGCTGTTTTAGCTAGAGATGAAATGTGAAGTTTCCAGTTCAGATTATAAGTAAAGGACAGACCGAGGATGTTCAGTGTAGAAGAGGGGGACAGTTGAGTGTCATTGAAGAAGAGGGGATAGTTGTCTGGAAGGTTGTGTCAAGTTGATAGATGGAGGAATTGAGTTTTTGAGGCATTGAACAATACCAAGTTTGCTCTGCCTCAATCAGAAATTTTAGAAAGATCAGAAGTCAAGCGTTCTGTGGCTTCCCTGCGTGATATGTTTACCTCCTGAAGGGTTGGACGTCTATGAAAAGACGTGGAAAAGTGAAGGGTGGTATCACCAGCGTAGGAGTGGATAGGACAAGAAGTTTGGTTTAGAAGATCATTAATGAATAATAAGAAGAGAGTGGGTGACAGGACAGAACCCTGAGGAACACCACTGTTAATAGATTTAGGAGAAGAACAGTGACCGTCTACCACAGCATCAATAGAACGGTCAGAAAGGAAACTTGAGATGAAGTTACAGAGAGAAGAATAGAAACCGTAGGAGTTGACTAGGCAAGGTGCAAGCACGGAGGCACAGTTTCGGAGAACAATAGGAGGGACCCCATCAGGTCCATAAGTCTTCCGAGGGTTTAGGCCAGCGAGGGCATGGAAAACATCATTGCGAAGAATTTTAATACCTGGCATGAAGTAGTCAGAGGGTGGAGGAGAGGGAGGAACAAGCCCAGAATCTGGACGTCCATGGTAGAGTTTTTAGCAAAGGTTTGAGCGAAGAGTTCAGCTTTAGAAATAGATGTGATAGCAGTGGTGCCATCTGGTTGAAATAGAGGAGGGAAAGAAGAAGAACCAAAGTTATTGGAGATATTTTTGGCTAGATGCCAGAAATCACGAGGAGAGTTAGATCTTGAAAGGTTTTGACATTTTCTGTTAATGAAGAAGTTTTTGGCTAGTTGGAGAACAGACTTGGCATGGTTCCGGGCAGAAATATAAAGTACATGAAATTCTGGTGATGAAAGGCTGAAGTACCTTTTGTGGGCCACCTCTCTATCATGTATAGCACGAGAACAAGCTGTGTTAAACCAAGGTTTAGAAGGTTTAGGACGAGAAAAAGAGTGAGGAATGTACGCCTCCATGCCAGACATTATCACCTCTGTTATGCGTTCAGCACACAAAGACGGGTCTCTGACACGGAAGCAGTAGTCATTCCAAGGAAAATCAGCAAAATACCTCCTCAGGTCCCCCCAACTAGAAGAGGCAAAACGCCAGAGGCACCTTCGCTTAGGGGGATCCTGAGGAGGAATTGGAGCAATAGGACAAGATAAAGATGTGAGATTGTGATCAGAGGAGCCCAACGGAGAAGAAAGGGTGACAGCATAAGCAGAAGGATTAGAGGTCAGGAAAAGGTCAAGAATGTTGGGCGTATCTCCAAGACGGTCAGGAATACGAGTAGGGTGTTGCACCAATTGCTCTAGGTCATGGAGGATAGCAAAGTTGTAGGTTAGCTCACCAGGATGGTCAGTGAAGGGAGAGGAAAGCCAAAGCTGGTGGTGAACACTGAAGTCTCCAAGAATGGAGATCTCTGCGAAAGGGAAGAGGGTCAGAATGTACTCCACTTTGGAAGTTAAGTAGTCAAAGAATTTCTTATAGTCAGAGGAGTTAGGTGAGAGGTATACAGCACAGATAAATTTAGTATGAGAGTGACTCTGTAGTCGTAGCCAGATGGTGGAAAACTCGGAAGATTCAAGAGCGTGGGCACGAGAGCAGGTTAAGTCATTGCGCACATAAACGCAGCATCCAGCTTTGGATCGAAAATGAGGATAAAGAAAGTAGGAGGGAAGAGAAAAGGGGCTCAGACACCTGAGTTTCAGTGAGGAAAAGAAGATGAGGTTTAGAAGAGGAGAGGTGGTGTTCTACAGATTGAAAATTAGATCTTAGACCACGAATGTTGCAGAAGTTAATGAAGAAAAAGTTGAGGGGGGTGTCAAGACACTTAGGGTCGTCGACAGAAAGGCAGTTCGACCTGGGGGCATTTATGGTCCCCTCCCCAGATGGGGACTCCGAGGCTGGTGTAAGAGTCGCCATGATGATTTTAAAATTTTTGAGTGAAGGGTGTGTGTGTTATTAGGTGCTTGTAGTTTTGTGTGGAGGAAGAGAGTTGTCTTTAGAGGGCAGGCTGTGACTGCCCCCTTGTGTTGTGAGACACAAAGGGAAACGTTCAGTGAGGTCACAGCTGGGTTTAATGATAAGTTCACAGCACCCCTTGAACAGTGCTTTAGACCTCACTGGGAGTAATTATCGTTTCGGCAGGTGTCTACTGCTGTTGAGCGACTAAATGTGGTATGGCTCTTTTGTGGTTGGTATGATGTGTGGTATAGTGTGGCTTTGTGTCCATGGTGTGGCTGAGTGCTGTGTGTGGTGTGGTGTGGTTGAGTGATGTGTGTCGCATAAATGGAGGTTGAAATGTGGTTTGAGATGTGGCTAGATGTGGTTGTGGTGTGGTTGGTTGTGGTGTGGCTTCATGTGGTATGAATGAGTGTGATATGGTTCGTTGTGTGGCCAGTTGTGGTGTGCAGTGTAATGTAGCTGTGTGGCTGAGTGTCTCAGGAGGAATTCAGCCAAGTGTAATGGCAAGATCAAGATCAAGATCAAGATACGGCATTTTGTTTACACTGCTGCATCGACACATCACACAACAAAGATGTGAGGACAAAACGCGCACACTCACATACTGCTAGGCTGGATGGCATAAATAATCATGTTTCAGTGTTTTCAATACCCCGAGATATGCGATCCTCGAGTTAGGTGCTATGGCTTTGGAAGAAATCAAGCATGAAACTCGAGAGGGTACTTTACATCCAAAATATTTTACAAAACAACTACTTACAAACATAACAACTTACGAACGGCCGTCTGGAACCTGCCTCATTCGTAACTCGGGGAATGCCTGTACATGTTCATTGCATGCTGTTTTCACTGTCCATCACTGACCACTACATTTATTTATCCCCTATAAAAGTATCAATACCATTGGAATGTTTCTCATACATGAGACATGATCATATAATTTACTCGAATAATACATTTTTTACGGGGGAAAAAAAAAAAGAAAAGTAACGAAATGAAGGCTTTTAAACTTACTGCATGTTATTCTGTTATTAATTTAAGTTAGACGTATATAATGGTAATAAAATTGGCTGCATGCTTCCTGAAGTATTGCCTGAAATGTGAAAATACATTTGGTTGAGCTTCATTGCTTGCATTCCCCAATATTTAAATCAACATCCTAGTGAATGGTGGAGGAAGAAATTGCACTCGGATTTGATTATTAGGAATTAATGTATAGACAAACTGTGTTGCTAACAGGAAGTGTGCTATTGTAACCTTGATCGCTTCGATTTCTTGAACAATTACACTCAGTTTTGGCAAGATTATAATTTCATGGCATACCATAGCAATCCATCAGATTTCTTAAAACTTAATTTCTTAGTTAAATATTAATGATAAAAAAATGACAACAAACAACTGATAAAGGTCCAAGGGATCGCTCAAGGGAGAAGAGTGGCAGGCGGTGAGAGGTTGTAAAACTCTGATCTGCTTACATTTATTTATTAATACGAGTATAGTCTATCTTTATTTATTTTCTATGTCAGTTCATTCTTGCGTTAATCCTGTTCTCACACCACGTGGGTCCCTCAAGCCACGTGCTTACTTTCCAAACGCAATAAGAGCTATTCTTCATCGGGAATGGGAGAATAGCAAAAAAATATCTGGCACACACGTTAATACTTATTTATTTACGTACTAATTGCAAGTTTTTGTCGCTTTTGGTTAGCAAAGGTAATGTACGTTGCTTGGCAACCATGCGATAAGTGGGACATTTCCCACTCACCGAAGTGAGTGGGAAAATGAGTGAAGATATAATGGAGGGGGTTACAGGAAGTTGACGAAGATAGGAAACTACATTTTCCATTACTAAACAATGAAAAATCAATTTGTTATGAATAAAAGGAGGTGGAACGTGACCGGAGTTCGAACCGGGATCTGACAATCCAGAAGGACAAGCTTTAGCTGACTGTTGGACTATATTGCCCCTCACGACCCCACCAAATTTACCTCGTGTTTGAGCATCATGCTGTATAACAAAGGGAATGTACTGGACGAAATATGATCAATAGTGTTTTTTGGTGCTGACAATGACTATAGAGGCGCTGGAGGCGATAATCTAAGACGATGGTGATTGGTGTCATTTGTCATAACGCACTGCCGCGGTGACCGAGCAATCAAGATCGACCAAATTGCTTGAGTTCTGGTGATCGTCATGGCTTGAGTGATGTAGCGAAATGGACCCCCTTAAATATTTAATTAAGAGCCTTGTCGCGGGTTTGTTCCTCTGCCGTTTTCTTTCATCGCTCAGCCCTTTAAATTGTTTTCTCAGTGGATTGTGTCAGGAACACATCTTAATTTTTTCAGAGACCTAAAATGGAACTTCTGCTACATTTTCTCAGGTTTGAGTGACATAATCTCTGCGATGGTGGGGACACTGGCTTCACGTACCATCGATGTGAAGCTACTTGCGAAACCAGCATCGCGGCGAGGGTTTCCGGTAGCGGCGGGGCTACCGGCGGTATGTGGCGCGATGAATAATGAGTGGAGTACAAATGTCTGGGGCGAACGCGTGATATAGCGTAACACACGCACACACACACACACACACACACACACACACACACACACACACACATACACACTGCTATTACCTCCCAAGTGAACAAAAACATGTTAACGAGAGAGAGAGAGAGAGAGAGAGAGAGAGAGAGAGAGAGAGAGAGAGAGAGAGAGAGAGAGAGAGAGAGAGAGAGAGAACTGGGAACAAGGCTAGAAGTAGTAACGATACCGGCGATTAATGGTACGATCATCCTACAATGTTGGTGGTTGTGGTTATTTATGCTGGTGTACGGTACATAATCATGGTGAATAGTGAGCATAAGTGTTGTGCTCGTAGTGGTGGTAATGATGGTGATGGTGGCGGCGGTGGTAGTGGTGGTAATGGAGGTGGCAGCAGCTTGGTGGTGGTTTTTAGTCTGTACATGCGCAAAGTAGGAGAAGAGTTTTGACCAGTGTCACGCAGGTCACTTACTACTGGCGGTGTCTCCCTGCCTGACGCCACCCCCTTGCGTTGGGCCACACCTGGCTGCCGTGGGGGCGAGGCGTTCGGTGAGGGGACTGGTTAGTCAAGAGTGACACCATTCATAGCGCCTCTGTGACGCGTCAGACCCAACAACTCTGCATCCCGGCAACCTGTGGAAGGGTAGTGCTAGAGCTATTACCGTGAAGTCTCTCTTTCGATTGTAGAGGCCACAGCTTCTCACTACACGCGACAGGGACAGTTCCATTCCCAGTATTCCACTGCAGACAACAGTGAAAAGACGAAATGTTGGCCGTGGTTGTAGTGGCGGCAGTGTGGACGCTCCCCTGCATCTTGGCGTGGAGGCCTTCTGTTCACTACTTCCCAACCAATGCTTGGGGCGTCCACCTGTTGGCGCCTGGCAGGACTCTCAACCCTCAGGATGCCTACACCAACCTCACCGTCAGAAGTGTTTGTAGGTTGGCCATGTTTTACCAAGTGTTTTTTGTAATTCTTAAATTAATGAAATTTTCTTTAGGGAAATAGAAACAGATATACAAGAATTTTGAAGTTCTAACAAATTTCTTCATATAGTTTAAGTATATTCTCACTATAACAATCACTACACGGTTCATATATTTTTTAGGCAGCTGTAAGTTGTCCTGTAAAGACGATGATCGGTGCGTGGCGGCGAGTACCAGCGGCAGCGGCGGCAGGGAGCTCTCCTGCCTCCTGTCCAATAAGGGACCAACGGAGACCACGGTGTCGAGCGGAAATGAAACCAATTACTTTTACTGGTTCGGTGAGTAAGATGTTGTCCAGGTACTATACTAACTGCTCGAAAAGTTAGACGCTCGTGCTTAAAGAGGAAAAGTAATAATGACGATACAAAGCGAGGCAACGTAACGAAATGAGAGAGGTGAAATTTTAACACTCGTGACGTGTCTTTCTGTTGCAGACTCCTTGCCCGCCACTGATTTCGGGGTGAAGGAGGATGGACTGCTGTACCTCGTGGGAAAGGTTAATGTGAACTTTACCGACGCCAGGATATGGTGCAGCAAAATTCCTGGGTACCGCCTGGCCATTTTCAAGAGGTCCATCCAGTTCTCCATGGCAGTGCAGATTGGGAAGGCCTCAGGTAATGTATGTTGTGAGCCTGATGGGGGGTTTACAAAACTACACCATTGTCTCCATGTTAATGATGCGTCACAAACAGAATACTTCAGTTTCATAATTCGAATCTTGAGACTGGGCTTAATAACTTAAATGGATTCTACGTAGGTAGCAATATCATTTGCTGTCGTGCTCACAGCCTTGAATTTTTTTTTATTTCTTAATTTATTTTTTTTATCCTGAAATGGAGTGGTGGAGTCAACAGAGAGCTTTAAAAGACAAGGGTGATCGAATAAAAAGCGGATGCAGATTTCGTATTATAAAGAGATTGCCACACGTAGGCTTGCTAGCTTATTGCAGTTTTCCTTGTTTTTTTTTTTCCTTTTTTTTTCCTATTCTAAAATTAAGAGATCAGTATTTGAATTTACATATATTTCGCATCTTCCTTTACAAACTGTTTAGGGAGCGGAAATTAGCAGGCAATATTTTCAAATCTATCCTTCTCTTTGTCAATCTTGTTTGCTTGTAAGAGCAAAAGAACTAATCATTGCTCTGTGACGGCAGGCAAACAACTGTGGCTGGACTTGGAGGTGACGAGAAGCTCCTCTCTGATCTGGGGCGACGGAACGAATTTCGACGACACACCATTCTCCCATGCAGCGAAAAAGCTCGTTAACAATGGCGGCAGGCAGCTCTCGGCCATGAGAGTGAGAGGGGCGAATCTGGACGACAGGTATCGGCAAAACCTCTGTCATCCTTTGTGTCAGGCTAACCCAAGCGGCATCATTTGGTAAGGTCTTGGCAATCAATCTCACCATCGGTTTTCTTTTTTTTCTATCAGTATTGTTTTGAGTTACAGGACCACACTCTAACACTTCGACTCCTTATCTCACTTAGTACTTGAAGTAGGCCATAGGGAAATCGAGGTTTCTAAGTACGTATGTCTGCATGATTCTAGTGACAGTTTAGGAAGGATTCTGCATCATTTGTAAGAAAAACACCCATAAAAATCTACATAACATTCTCTATGTCCTTTGGAAATAATCTTCATAAGACCCCAGAGTGTTTCAGAATGTGGTTCTGCTCTGTGTTGCATTGTACTGTTACCGGAAATCATTTTCCCACCAACTCAGAAATGTTCGCAATGCAGAAATGGTCTGAGTAATGTCGTCAACCACCAAGATGTATTGCTAATGTATGATATATCACTCTTGTTAAATATTTTCATATAATTACATTTCAGCAATTAGAAGTACGTAAGTTACAGAATGCATGTAATGTTCTCGCTCGATACTCTTAGTTCATGAAGCAAGTCAAGAGACTCTTCTTTCTTTCTGATTCCATGCGTTATAAGCAAAAAGGAACTTGATTTCACATATTGTAATATTGTGTTAACAAAGGTTGATGTTCTTGGCAATGTTTGGAGCACGAGTCTGTGGTGTATTTATAACTTATGTAATTGTATGACAAATTACAATTGTAACTCCCAATGGTCGTCTCTCTGCCCGTCACCACCAACGCGCCCATCCTTCAGGCGTCCACCACCTTAATGTTCAAGCCAGAGTACACGAAGTAGTGGTCCATGGTGACCTTAAGTAGACCGTAGCCAAAGTCCTGGAGCTGCTCCTTGATGCTGTCCATGGTGAAGAACTGCGGCAGCTCGTTGTCCTGGTACAGCATTGCCTGGCGCGGGGAAACACATCATCAGAACAAGCGACAAGAGTAAATATGGCGGATATATCTTGATACCGTTCGTACTCTCTTACCTGGAAGTGATTACTGATTACTTGCGGCCACACGCCTTTCCTTGAGACCAACGAAAAATAAACACCAAAATGTAGATCAATATAACTAACACTGTACCTGTCCTGAATGTTTTCTTGGCCACTCATCCACTCACGCACTCAATTCACTGTAAAAAGTCATGGAATTTAAGCCATGCATTCGTAATGTTAAAAAGTATTGGTCTTCTATGTGTGCGTGTGTGTGTGTGTGTGTGTGTGTGTGTGTGTGTGTGTGTGTGTGTGTGTGTGTGTGTGTGTGTGTGTGTGTGTGTGTGTGTGTGTGTGTGTGTTTTCTTACCTAATTGTTCCTACCTAATTCTATCTTTACAGGATTGAGTCAAACTCGTTTTGTCCCATTTTTTAAAAGTTCTTTTATCATATTTATCTTTAAAGATGTGTGTGCTCCTTGCATACACAGCTTCGCCAGTCAGTGCATAGTGTGTGTACGTGTTCCTGCTACTCTCATTCCTAAAACATGAATAAAAAGCGATGAGAACAACACAGTTCTTCCCCAGAAAGACTCACAATACTACACGATCCATTTCCGACACAACGGTGAAATCTTCGCGTATTTTTCGCAGGGAATGGTAATTAATGAGACACATAGTAAATTACGATACTGACTGAATAAATAAAGAAACAAAAGATATTAAGATTTTTTTTTTATAATAGTAAGTATTTTTCCTTTTTTCACTCGAAACAAATGACGTGTAGTGAAGTAAAATAAATTAATCTTAACTTGCTCTTCTGTATCTTAGCACTGAGAAAGCGAATAATAATAATAATGATAACAATAATTATAACAATAATAATAATAATAGTAATAGTAATAATAATAATAATAATAATAATAATAATAATAATAGTAATAGTAATAATAATAATAATAATAATAATAATAATAATAATAATAATAATAATAATAATAATAACAACAACAACAACAACAACAACAACAACAACAACAACAACAACAACAACAACAGCAACAACAACAGCAACAATAATGATAATAATAATAATAATAATAATAATAATAATAATAATAATAATAATAATAAGAAGAAGAAGAAGAAGAAGAAAGTAAAAAAAAAAAAAAAAGATCACGCTATAACAGGAAATCCAGTGTTATTACCTTGACTTCGAATATGTTCCCGAGTCTTTTGTTGCTTTCCAGGAACTCTTGCATCATTTCGAATCCTCCTCCCGCCACGTCAAAGGTCAGCAAGTCAATCTAGAACACAACAAAAGTTCCTTTATTGTCTGGAAACATAAAGGAGGATTTTTTTTTCGAAAGTACGTCAGTGTTTGCAAGCATCAATTTTTTTTTTCCTCAATTAGTAATGTTTTTCCTTTTCTCTCAGTGCTATTTATTAGGAAACCATTGCCACTTAACTGTAAACAAGCCCTATTTTCTTATTTATTTATTTATTTATTTATTTATTCTATTTTTTTTTTATGTAGGAGGGGCCACCGGCTAAGGGCAGCAAAATTAGAAGAAAAAGACCCACTGAGGTGCCAGACTTGCTTACACTTAGAATCGAAAGTGTTTATTTATCTAGTCATTTGTTTATTCATACAGTTTTTCTCATTCACCGGTCATCTTTCATTAATCACTGTCAGTTTATTTTCGTCTCGCTTTAACTACACACTTTTGTCTTCATTAAGACAACTTAATTATTTTTTCCTAGTATCTACGAGTAATTCCTAAATCGGCTTCATTTTTTTCATTATTACTATTAATGTTTCCGTTCTTTCCTCCTTTTACTCAGTTCAGTGTATCACCTTTCATATTTTCCTCTAATGTTTACCTCTTACACTTAGACTTAAACCACACACGCATCTTTCCTGAGTTTTATTTTTCATCATTAACATCATGGTTTCCGTTTTTTTCCATTACATACTCAATTTACCGTGTTTTCCTGTTTTCCTTATATGTTAAATCCCTGCACTTACATTTCAATACTCACGCACCTTCCTGAGTTTTGCAGCGAGGAGGAGGGAAATGAGCGGGTAGCAGGTGGCGGTGAAGGTGTGGCCAGCGTAGTGGTCCTGCCGAGAGTTGAGAGTCAGAAGTTATCGCGAAAGTTTTGCTGGGTTCGGTTGTCGCTTTCATCCGTCGTTCTTCTGTATGGTTCCTTATACATATATGCTGGTCCACTCACACAGCAGCGCAGGGGCATTTACTGTTTGTTTGTTTGTTTGTTTGTTTGTTTGGTTGGTTGGTTGGTTTGTTGTTTGGTCATGTTACTCTCGTTATATCCTCCTATATCCTCTATATATCCTCTATCAAGTCCCCTGTTAACCTACGTCTCTCCAAGGAATGTAGATTTAAAAGCTTTCTTCTATCGTAATGAATACTTCTCATCCCTTGTCTCATTCAGTCATTCTTCTCTGCACTTAATTCAGTCATTCTTCTCTGCACTTAATTCAGTCATTCTTCTCTGCACTGATTCTAACAGAGCTATATCCTTCCCGTAATATATGGACCAGAACGCCTTACTAAAGTCCAGGTGTGTTATGTCGTGACTCTTCCCATTATCTTCTGCCCCAGCAAGTTCGTGAGGCGTGACTGAATCTTTTATCAACCAATACTTGTCTAAATTATCACTAACGTTCCTCGCAATTAGAGACTCCATTATTTTACCTACTATAATTGCAAGTAGGCTGACTGGCCGGTAATTCGATATTGACGTCTTATAATTCTCTCTCTCTCTCTCTCTCTCTCTCTCTCTCTCTCTCTCTCTCTCTCTCTCTCTCTCTCTCTCTCTCTCCTTACCGATTCTGTGGCGTATTTCTGGAGTTTAGTGTGTCCTTCCTGGTGCCTCATAACATCCTGGTCTGTTGTCCCCGTGTTGTTCCTCCGCACCAGTACTTCCTGGTAACAGACGGAGGACGAAGAGGAGGAGGAGAAGGGGGATAAAAACACGTAGCTGTCAGTACGCATCTCAGAATTTGTATGTGTGTTTATATGAGTTAGGATTTTTATCTATTACTGACATATTTACTGTGCCATCACTAGTAAATATCGTTATTAGTGCTGTTGCTGCGACCATTAGGTGCCACTAATATTAATGATGATATTGTTAATTACTAGTATTACCTCTATTACTGTTCGTGTTACTCCTTCTGTTACTATTGTAGGAGAGAGAGAGAGAGAGAGAGAGAGAGAGAGAGAGAGAGAGAGAGAGAGAGAGAGAGAGAGAGAGAGAGAGAGAGAGAGAGAGAGAGAGAGAGAATTGATAATATCGGCACTATTAATATCGTATAAATTCTGAGGGATTTTTCACTATTGCTCTACTCTACTCATTGTTTTGGAAGGGAATAGATTGCACCACATCGATACATTTACTTTTCTTGTTACGCCACAGTGCGCTCCCCCCTTCCCCTCCACATACCTGCGTGGTGAGGAGCGAGGGAGTGACGCAGCCCTGGAAGGTGGTGGCGGCTCTGGGTGCAGTCCTAAGTTTCATGTAGTTGTGCGGGTCAGCCTCGATAAGCAAGCCACGCCAGCCCATCACCGCCTCCAGCCACCATGTGTTACTCAGCCACAGGCCGTCTTGCGCCCCCACCTCCACGAACACCCCGTCACGCTGTCGTCCAGAAGTAAATGTTTGTTACGAGCGTTTCACAAGATCATGGAATAAAGAAAGGTATAAGAAGCCATTAGGTCTACATGTAACAACCCTTTTATGAAACGTACATATCATCCCTATCCATAAATCTTTCAACCCTTCCTTTAGACTCAGAGTTCCCTTTTTGACTCAGCACTAACATCCTAATTTCAAAAACCTTTGCCTTACAGTAGCACTAGATGTTTACCAGGAGAAAACTGATAAAACAACAGTTGGTCGTTTGCCGAAAGAGATGTCAAATTTTTTTTCTACTTCTTCTAGTTTTTAAAAAGGGATAAGAGAGGTAGGACGCGAAAGTGTTGTTCACGCACGAATCAAGAACCTGTCATATGATTATATACATGAAAACGATGTAGCCAGAGAGCCAGTGCCACTCAGCCATCCTCTGGACCTGTCAGTAATTGGGTGGGTCTGGCACAGGTGCGGCTAGAAGACGAGTAACCCTCTGCAATCACTCCCACTGGGCTTTACGTCGTCCCTCAGTCTTACGTCCTCTGATCTTAAAAAAACCCAGCAATTGGTGATTCTTAGTAGATCAGTGGACTTGTACTGAGGGAACACGCCCAGCACATTGGGAGTGAATGGTGTCTATTTCTAGACTTTAACCGCTACTATACTATGAGGGTAATGTGGTGGTGGTGGTGGTGGTGGTGGTGGTGGTTGGCAGAGAAAACGTGCAATGGGGATCTGTGTAGGTCAAGGATATAAAGAACTGTGAAAATTACATCTTTTTAGCGTGTGAAGAGGGCTGGCTAGTGGCACAAAAAATGAAGGAAAAGTTTGCTCACTTGAATGGGACTGGATACAAACATACATACATATGCACATACATACATACATTCATACGTACATACACACACGTACATACGAAGAAAGGATGAAGTAATCAACCAGACTTCCATCAAGCAAAGTTCATGAAATGATTAGTCGCGTCGGTATTACTCCATGAGACATTCGCTCGTATTCTTAACTGGTTCGTTGTCTTCTCTCAGCTACTTCCAAAAGTCTGTAATGGAAGATATTGGCGGTTTCAAGCGTGTTTTCATAGTGGTTTAGCGATGATTCTGCGTTGTTACTCAAAGAAAATGAATACCTTACTGTCTCTGTAGCCTCTGATAATTCCTGTTGAGAGCATGACGCGTTTAAGAGCGCGGGACTTTACCTTACTGGCAAACACACTGCGCAGGAACGTCTCGGTGGTGTTGTAGGAGACCACGCCGGCCCAGGGTGGGTGTTCGGGGGAGAGAGCTGACCAGGGGGAAAGGGTTGGTGAGCAAGTCTCCAGACGACCCCTTAGGTGATCCAGGAGTGCCTTGTCTCGCCAGATTAGTGGTCTGCGCAACAATCGACGAAAACACGTTTCTGCAAGTAAGAACAAAACAAAACAAAAAAGGATATTTTCTATTTTATTCCAATCTATTCAGTGGTTGATTTACAGATATATTTGTTTGTTTATTTCTTTGCAGCAAGTCAGACAAAAATAATCAAAGGAAGAGCTCTATTCTCCTTTACAGATTACAGCTTGCTAATTTGACAGCGATCATCTTAATTTGTTAAAGGACTTTTTTTTTTTAAGAGTTTATTTATTTATTTTATTTATTTATTTTTTTTGGGGGGGGCTTGTGGGCCGAGAAGGGCTAATTGAGGAGACACGCGAGAGGTCCTGCCCCGCATGTGAGTGTTTAGCAGGTGATGACTCTCACTGTCAGGATACAAGTCGCAGCAGTAACACCTAGACATAGGGTTGTGGTTTCCCTCATCCTTCCTCTCTGCAGGAGATTATAGATGAGTAATGTCTAGATTACCTTCAGTTATTGTTAAGAAAAGAACGTACTTGTGATATTCCTGACTGCGGCTAAAAAAATATAAAGATAAGACGCAATCACTTTCCTTCGAAAGCTACAAACAAGGTGTTCTGTTGTTAGAAAATCATATATGTTTCCCATTTGTTTATGATAAGAAATAATTGAGGTATTTCATTTAATCCCCTTAACAAAAAACCCTGCACATTTCCCTCACCTACAGGTAAAAGATAAGACGCTTTCACTCCTCATTCAAAATCACAAACAAGGTATCTCTGACTGGCTAGAAAATTACAAATACTTCCCTTGCTTATGATGAGAAATAACGTATTTTGCTTCTCATCCCCTCAAGAAAACAAGTACCAGGGATATGGCGAGGAGAGGAACGCCACACTCCTCGAGGCAGGTGGCGGGTTGGAACGTACTGCAGGGGGGAGTAGAGGGCGGGGCCGGGGCTGGGGAATGGGCGGGGCGCTGGTCTTCCCACAAGTGCACCTGGAGGACCGTCAGCAGGGCCGCCCAGGTGTAAAACACAGTGAAAGGCGGCCGGCCTGTGAAGGACTGCGGGGAGAGGGACGTGCTGTTGTCAGAATTGTTGTCATTACTGTCGCCGTCACTAGCATATTCTGAGTGGTTATTTTATTATTGTTTTCTTCCTCCTCCTCCGCTGATCATTTCCTTTTGTATTTTCCTTTTCCTTTTCCTCATTCTTTTCCTCATTCCCATCCCCTTCACTTTTCTTGTCGATCTTCCTCTACACCTATTTCACCTTTTCCTCCTCCACCTCCTCTTCCTCTTACTTCTCCTCCTTCTCCTCCTCGTCCTCCTGCTCCTCCTCCTCCTCCTCCTTCTCCTCCTCCTCCTCCTCCTCCTCCTCCTCCTCTTCCTTCTCCTCCTTTTCCTACTTTTTTTCCTTCCCCTCCTCCTCCTAAGGTTTAGAAATATCCGACAGATTTTCTTGATTCAATAGTGTTTATGGTCAATGGGCCGTTCGGATACCGCATGATGTAATTTACATAAACTTCCAAAAGTGACTCCGTAAGATCTCAGAACTGCTGCCGGAAAGCACCTGGGTGGGTGGATAAGCAGCTAAAGGGATCTCAGACAACAACGCTTGCATTTAAATGGTGAATCATATGATTGACTTTAAGTGGCTAATGGCTTGCACGAGCTAAGGGTCGGTCTTAAAATCAGTCTATGCCTAATGTATTTAGATAGTTTTAGAGTCTTTACGTATTGGAAATAACTAAATGTATTCACAAACTCCTAGGTGGTAAAGAAGCATGGAGGATGATATGACACAACAGTGATCACCCTGTGCGTGGTTATATCAAGTCACCCAGTCACCTTAGTTGCAGCGGCTGCACACCGCCCACTCTGGACTGAGGCTGAGGAAGTGACGAAAAAAAAAAAAAAAAAAAAAAAAAAAAAAAATATATATATATATATATATATATATATATATATATATATATATATATATATATATATATATATATATATATATATATATATATATATATATATATATATATATATATATATATATATATATATATATATATATATATATATATATATATATATATATATATATATATATATATATATATATATATATATATATATCGTGATTTGCGTCACTGCCAAAGTTTTTTTTTTCATGAAAATCTAGAAATGCGGTGAAGTTATAATAAACATTTCGTGAAGGGGTTACGTGTGTCATGCATTTTCAAACAGTGTTGAGTGCGTGGACTTAAAATATTACCCAATTTCATGCCGACACAAGAAATCTTTTGCTTATATTTTTTCAACATAAAAATATTATATGTATTTTTCATAAAATTAATCATATTTATGAGTCATTCCCTTCTTTAAGTCAGAGCACCTGAAATGTTCCCGAGTTAAGACAGTCCAGTGGACAGGCGGGAAGTGGCGCAGGTGGTTTGTTGTGGTGCCCGTGATGGATTGCTGGAGCTGACGTTTCGTCATATTACTTTACGAGATTGAGGCTTCACAAACGAATAAGTGTGGAAGTAGTGCGGTGCAGTGCTCATTGTGTTGTCCTGTGACTCAAAGTGGTGTGGTGGAGCTGAGTGTCTCATTCATCCTCAGTGTTAACCAAATGTACAAAGGAAAACGCAGAGATATTCCTCTTATCATGAACATTCTCAATAAAACATGATTTGAACAGGGATGGCGGCACCTCGGGTAACACCTAGTCATTACCAGACAATGTAAAAGATGTGAAGCTGATACAATAAAGCTTATACAGTAAAGGCGATAGAGGACAGACAGAGAAGATGGCTGGATGACGTAGAGAGAATGATAAAAGACAGAACACCTCGAAGGTTGATGTGTGGGGAGATGGCAGGAGCAGGATCGAGAGGAAGGCCAACAAGTACATGGAGAGCATCAGTGAGGGAAGCACCTGGAGGGAAGGCATGGAGGCAGCTGACAAGAAAGCATGTTCAGAATTCAGAGGTGCACTCAGAGACACTATCTGGAAACAGCCGGAGGGAAACCAAGTCAATTAAGAAAGGAAACACAGGAAAGAAGCAAAAAAAAAAAAAAAAGAAAAAAGAAAAAAAAATGTGAACAATAAATATAGGGGGTGATGTGGTAGCGACATCTGTTGAGCCTGTTCTTAACTGGTGTACCATTCCTGGCTAACGTGTTTTGTTTCACACATATATTTTTTACTTTGTTTATCTATAAGTAAGTTTCTATTATTGTTAAGAGACTGTATACGGCAGAGAAAATGTTGTTAGTACCTCGAGATTTAGTTTAAAAACATTTCATTGGCCGTGTAGCGTTTCTCGATATATAAATTCAATTAATATTGTGGACTAATAAACCATTTTGAATTTCGTCAATAATTTACGGAAATGGTGTGATGAAGGTGAAGTCAGATTTACGGCAAGGGGTGAATGGATGCGAGGGGAAGAAGAACTGGTCATTGTTGGGGTACTTAGAATGAGAAATGCGTTTTTTTTTTACTAATGATTCTCTACACTCGGGCAACCCCATCACACACACACACACACACACACACACACACACACACACACACACACACACACACACAGACGCACACACACACACACACACACACACACACACACACACACACACACACAGTAAAGGTGGTTAAAATCTGCTACCATAAAAAAAAAAATTAATAAAACTAAAAGAGCAATGGGGAGTTTTCAGAACTAGTGGTTGTCACCAGGTGGCAGCACACAAACTCTTCTCTCACTTACAAGCAATATCAGATATACCTACAGTGTTATTCTATTTACATGAAGATGCAATGGACTTATATAATATATTTTTCTATGTAATCCCTTCTAAGTAGTAACACAAGTAAAATCAAACTCTTTCCATGAACAAATGTATATAAGATGATTTTCTAGTGAATCGGCATTTAGATTTATTTGGTCATCTTAAGATTTCCAAATAAATACATTTTGGAAATGATTGATTGGAAACGTCTTAATCTAGACGACAGTAAACATAAAGGCAACATGTCTGTGACAGTCAAAAGTCCAAATTACATAGATCTCCTTCCTAGTTTATGGAAACGGCAATTTTAATAAAAAAAAATTGGCAACTCGAGTGTCCTGGCGATAGTAATGCTGTATCTCTAACCAAAACAAATACCCTGACTCGGCCGCGCTGGTTGAACTTAAGAAACACGTTGTTGGACAAGAAGTTGAATGTTGCTGCGGTGCCCATCTCCACTACGCCCTAAGCAATGGATTACGGTAGCTGGACACTACAGCAGCAGCAGGATCGCCTGAGGGATGTTTGTTTTGGTTCTCGATTACTTTGCCTTGTCGCTCGCTTCGTGAGAGGGATGCTAAAATCCGCCCCCCCCCAAAAAAAAAAAAAAAAAATAGAGCCATATATCACGATGTTACTGAGTAGGTTGTGTCATACTATATAGTACAGTGTGATTTTTTATTTTTTTCATTGTCCAAATCAATAGTTTTTATTCTTGTAATATGCTTTATTTAAGATAATGCTAGCAGTTTACTCGATGATCACACACAAAAAAAAAAAAAAAAAATAAATAAATAATTTGACCACATTCTCTCAATATTATCCATACCGGATACTGAAAAGTCGATACATCATTTCAATAGTATCATGATTATCAATGTTCTATGCATCTTTACGCACCTGGGATTTACTACAACAATATTTTAGCTCTTTCCTACAGTTAGATGAGCAGCAAAGACATCTAGCGGTTTAGTTCCGAAAACTCCCCATTAAGGCATGTTACATATATTCAAAGTTGTTCTCGATTCTACTCCCCAACACCAACAACTCTCTATTGGGAACAAAAAGGATACGTACCATGTCTCTGTGGGTTCTAGAAAGCCTCACAATAAGCGACAGTGCACCGAGGGACTAGCAGAGCACAAGAGCAGAGAGGGCGAGCAGGAGGAGCAGTGAAGGGTGGTACGTTTATTGAGGGGCTGAGAGGTCTGTGTAGGGGGATTGCATAGGAGTAGGAAGTGGAGGTAGTGGTGGAGTAGGATCAGTTAATGGTGTGGAGGATAGGGGTGGAAGAGATTGTTGCTGGATCACTGAGGGAACAAGACTGACGGAGCGAGGTGGCAGTCAGCCGGCGCACGGGAGGATTTCGGTCAGTTCTTCCTGGTGGGGGTCAGCGCTTGAGTTTTGCTGTTTAAAGGTGCCGGCTATTATTTTGTTTTCGCGAACTTAATGGAAATAGATATAAACACACACACATACACACACACACACAGCCTGTACTTTCCGTCGACAACAAACAAAAATGATTCCGACACACACGCCATAGTTGCTTCTTTGCGCTTACAATAAATTTTAGCAATCATAGATGAGTCATAACAGCTGCGAAAAAAAAAAAAAATCAAGGATGCGGTCATGATAAGCTCGCCGAGAAGAGGAAATCTGTTTTGGCTACGTCATCTCCACAGTTCCTGAGGCAACAGTGATTTCGTAGGAACTCAGTCGCAAATTGCTCTGAGATAAATGTCGAGCGAGGATTTGTTGTGTCACTATCGTGCAGCAAATATCATCGTTGGCTGGTGTGCAGGAACTAAAGCATGGCCTAACAAATTAATATCTTCAAAACGTAAAACATCACTCTGGTCTTAAGAGACACGCTTCACTGTTAGAAAACCGCAAATTAAATGTAAAATTTTTTTTTTTCAGTTCTCAAATTTTTTTCCCTGCAAAAAAAAAAAAAAAAAAAAATTGTTTTTTCGGATATTTATGTATTATCTGCTATGGAAATAATTCTACTAAAAACATTGACAATGTTTTGCCTCGTGAAGAAGATCACGATTGACTGACGCGGACAGAAAGAAGCGACGGAACGAGCAAAAACTACGCAACTTACTACTAATTGTTTTTGCAGGTGTGACGGAGTTTTTTGGGATACAGATGTGTCCCCTTTAATATCTGAGAGAGAGAGAGAGAGAGAGAGAGAGAGAGAGAGAGAGAGAGAGAGAGAGAGAGAGAGAGAGAGAGAATGTGAAGAGCTGAAAGTTACGAGGAAAATAACGGAAAGGAGAGAGAAAAAACACGCAAAAGAAAACGAGCAGACACGAGAGGGAGACTGTAAACAAATGACGTAATTCGGCAATGTCATGCTTTTTGTTTTGTTTTGTGAATACCATTGTGTGTGTGTGTGTGTGTGTGTGTGTGTGTGTGTGTGTGTGTGTGTGTGTGTATGGCTGCGCTTGGTTGGTTAGCCATAATATTAAACATGAGCTAACAATAGGTTCTTGAATACGAAATCTGGATCATCAATATTGAGAGCATTAAAAGACACTGCCATTCACACATTCACTGACTCCCAAAGACTAGACGCATCTGTGTGATTCCCGTGATGAGGTGCAAGGGGCCCACCACAACCTTAATCAAGCGGGAATGCGTTAGCCAGTCACGAAACTCATGCTTCCCTTAGACCAGCGACTTCCAAATGCCCCATAGCCACCACATAATTTTGAGGAAAAATAACAACAACAACAACAACAACAGAAACAACAACAGCATCAACAACAACAATAACAACAACAACAACAACAACAACAACAACAACAACAACAATGGTGACTTAAACATTTGCCACAGTTTTTCTTTTAATCTTTTCTATATTTTTTCTAGCTCTTGCCCGTCTTAGAGAGAGAGAGAGAGAGAGAGAGAGAGAGAGAGAGAGAGAGAGAGAGAGAGAGGTACCACACACTCTAGTATTCGCCTGCCTTTATTACGTTTAGTACTTCGTCAGCATCTCCATCACCTTTAACTCTCAAAAAATCAAACTCTTTGCCTCGCCTACCCACCTCACCCACTCACCTCACCCACACGCACGCACGCTCACAAAAAAGGCGTGTTTGGTGAGCTATTGAGTGGGGAGTGAATTGCAGAATAGGGAGATATGCAGAATGGGCAGTAAACGGATGGAAGGTGAGAGAGAGAGAGAGAGAGAGAGAGAGAGAGAGAGAGAGAGAGAGAGAGAGAGAGAGAGAGAGAGAGAGAGAGAGAGAGAGAGAGTTACTGGGGAATAATATTGCTGTGACTGACGTGATGTAGTGGAAAGAAAGGCAATCGAAGGGAGATAAGTTGTGTCAATTTTCCGTCACTGTTCAAAAGTCAAATTTCAGCTTCACATTGCGCATCTTGTTTGAAGGAAAGCTAAACACATTCCCTTGGTACACTTGAGAGCACGTACTGTACAGCTGGTTCAGGCACTAAGATGACGGACATTATAAGGACTTAGTGACTCACTGAGAGGAAAGGAAACCGTCCCCCCCTCCCCAGGTGAGGCGCCACTGCAAGTTATGATAGCCAGCAAACTTTACGGGAGAAACACGATGATATGAATAGCCTATGTGACGCTTTGACGACTTCTACCCAAAGACAAGGCGATTTCGGGTTCAGCGCTGATCTTATTGTGAAATCCAAGAGTTGTCCGCGGTTTGGTATTGTATGGAAGAACGTAACCATTAGAAGCGTGTCGTTAGGGATGAAGTGAATGGTTTGGCAACGCTGGGGTAGGGAGCAGGGAGAGGGTCATCAGGGTGTGGATGGAGGCAGGGAGAGGGATGGTAGTGCGGGGAACCACACTCGCCCTCAGCCAACCAGTGTGAGCGCAGCAGGTAGAGAGTCGACACGCCAGGCCTGTCTGCCGCCCCGCGCCGCCACGCTGCTCTCCGCGCTTCCCACTCTCCCACCCTGAGCAGGACGAGTTGTAGTGCTGCGGCGGGTTACTGGTGAAAAAATACTAATTGAGACAGTGATGTGGTAGTGAGATACAATGATGTCCGAGCACTGGTGTGTAGATACGTGAACGTGGACGAGGATTTCAACGTTAACTGTTGGGTGTCATTTCTGGACAATGTGGGGTCGTGGGAGTGAGCGGAGAGCGCATGGAGGAGGCACCTTCCTGCAGGCGGCCTTAGCGGTGGTGGTGGTGGTGCTGGCAGTGGGTGGAGCGGATGGCACTACTGTCAGATGCCCGCCCAAATGCCTCTGTTTCCGCACCACTGTCCGCTGCATGTTCCTGGGGCTCAAGAGGATACCGCACGTGCCCGTCAGGACCACCATCCTGTGAGTACCGACCGGACTCTCCCGGGTTCTGCTCTTCCTTGCTCTCTCACCTCTTCACAATATAATGTACAGTAATCAACACCAATGCTACCAGTCAGTCGCCACAGATGTCAACAGATAGAACACTTGGTCCCGTTGTAGCGGCTCTTCCGTCCTCCCCATCCTGAAGTGTCTTCCCCTTGCATAATCTTCCCAAACTTCATCTCCGTTGTAACTTTCGAGTAGAATCCAACGTGATCTCCCTTACATTATCTGCCTATTCATAACAACACGGAACTGATTTTTTTTCTCATCATAAAAATTCCGGCAGCAGAGGTGTCACCCAAAGTTGTGGTCAAGGTGGAGGATGATATTACCTTAACAGTGGACATAAGGAAGGCTTAGGAGGTGAAAAACTTTTGTGCTCATTGTGTTTGGTTTTGGACAGGGGCGCGGAGGGGCAGAGGTGGGAGAAGAGGCAGGGAGGGATAAAAGAGATTGAGGACGGAGAAAGAGAGAGAAAGAATTATAGGAGGAAGGAAGGAGAGAGGGCTTGGCTAGTTAATTCCTTTTCTCCTCGCTGACCTCAATGAGTAAAGAAAAAAAAAATTTATCACGATGTTAATATAAGGAAGGAAGAATGGAAAGAAGAAGGGATGACTTAACTATTTAACCTCTTTCTTCCTTCACTACCTCCAAGGATCAAGAGAGAGAGAGAGAGAGAGAGAGAGAGAGAGAGAGAGAGCATCACGATACTAATAATTGCATTGATGTTCACGTAATATTATACTAAACAGCCTTGAACTCAACATGTTACAGGAATGGTCTAAAACAAATACATAATACAATAAACCAGTCAGTCCACGTTGCAGACTGCAGGCGAAGAAGAGTACGCAACATTTCAGACATCAAGGAACATAATCTTGATTGTTTCTAAGTTGTAATGAAGTGGTGTCGTGCAAGGTGGCAGCGGAGGTGGTGGCTGTGATGGTGGTTGTGGTAGCTGTGGTGGTGGTTGCGGTGGTGACTTGCGAATGACAGAGTATAGCGTAGGACAGTGTGCCTTGATCCTGTTACTGAGAGACCGTGAAGGAATTGGGTGAAGGAGAAGGAATAATGGTAGCATGTGAACGTTGAGTATCTTGTCGCTGTGTGAAACTGGAAGAGATATTATGAAGTTTGGTTTTACTGTGTGTGTGTGTGTGTGTGTGTGTGTAGGGAAGAGAGGGGAGAGTGATGTTGGTAATGAATGTACTAGATGAATCAAGATGAAACTAGGCGATTGTGATGATAGGCGGTGATGATGGGATGAGACTAGTGAGAATAGTAGTGAAGGGTTGTGGTAGCGGACAACGAAGGGGTGAGAGAGCGCTGGGAAATGCCACTCCGCGGGAAAGGAAGTGAAGGGAAGTTAGCGTGGTGGTGGCGTCGCTTCTTAGCAAGTCAAACTGCAGCATTATACGAAGGGTGCCCTGCTGGTGGTGGTGAGGCGAGCAGGGAGGCAGGTAGGTCAGGCCAGGTGGTGTGAAGAAGGCAATGGAGGTGAAGGGGATGAGGGAAAGCTATTGTCGAGTGTTTTGTTACTTTATTTATTTTTTGGTTGTTACTGTTGTGTGTGTGTGTGTGTGTGTGTGTGTGTGTGTGTGTGTGTGTGTGTGAGTCGGTGAAGCTTCCATTCAAGTTTCTTTCTGTTCGTACTGTGTCTCATTTGTATGTTGGTAATGAGAATCCCTTAGAGTTTCTTCAATGCCAGAGAGAGAGAGAGAGAGAGAGAGAGAGAGAGAGAGAGAGAGAGAGAGAGAGAGAGAGAGAGAGAGAGAGAGAACTTTACTCCCACTTCCGCTGCCAACAACAACAACAACAACAACAATAAGACAAAAAAAAAAAAAATCCACGCGACTAAACTTCACCACTAAATCAGAACAAAACAGATAAACACATAAAAAAAAAAAAAAATATGTCAAAGATACAAACAAACCCGGCTAGTCACGCTCCTGGCAGACAAATGGATGAAGGGGGGGCGAAAGAAAATGCTAATTAAGAGATCAGCCAGAGGAACGAACGGTGTGTATCAGGAGGCGGAGCGAGGCGAGGGCGTGGCGCATAGCAAGGTCTGAATGAGCTGCGGGAGGGTTGCGGCGGTGGGTACGATGCCCTGGCGCGTCTCACCTTCACTCTGCGGTTGATCTGGGAGGGAGCTAAGGAGAGAGGGAGGTAGGGAGGTAAGGAGAGCATCTAGAGTTCTAGACTGATGATGGGAGTGAACAAGGGAGGTGAGGGAGGAAGGGAGGTGAGGGGAGCGTCCAGGTTGATGAAAGGAATGGACAAGGGGGATGAGGGGCGTGAGGCAGCCAGCGGGAAGAAGGGAGCGTGATGATAAGAATGGCAATGGGGGATGAAGGGGAGTTAAAGGGGGTTTTAGTAAGTATTAATAGCAGGTGTTAACAAAGAAGGGGGAAGGTGTTGGTGATGTTGAGGGGGAAGGTGATGGTGGTGATGAGTGTTTGTTGTATGCTGCAGGAGGGTGGAAGGGGAGGCTGAGGGCGAGGTGATGACGCGGTCTGCTGATTAGAGGGGTCATAGTAGCTATAATTAGGAATACATACGATTCCTTATAACGGGATCAGGCAGTGAGAGGAGGGGGAGGATGAGGGAAATTGTACAAAGATGAAGGAAGCTGTAATGAGATAATTAACTTTTTCTACCAGGTGCTGATGAGGAAGCAAAAAAAAAAAAAAAAAATAATAATAATAATAATAATCTGAGTACGTATGAGTGCTCGTTGGATGGCGGGGTGCAGTGATACAGAAATAGTGACTAAACTTATGTGAATGAATGTGGAGGAAGAAATTGGTTCTCAAATACTGATGAATGGAAGAGACTCGGTAATTAGATTGTTAGTGTTGAACCAATAGAAAACTTTAAAAGAAGACACATTACATGTATGGGGGTGATAGCTGGACATGGGAAGGTATGTTTTAAACAGTGACTGCCTCGTGGGAGCCTGTTGGCTTCTTGTAGCTTTCTTTACTTTCTTATGTTCTAATGTTCTTAATAAAATGTTACCATCAGGTAGTCCACACAGTGATAACAGGAACACGTGCCCTTGTCAGTAACAGTGAAGTCTTTTTTTTCATACAAGCTTACTATGTGAGTAATAGATCCATTTTTTTTTTCAAGACCAAGATGACTCAGCAGGAGGCGAAGGCGCTCAGGGCATCCCGTGTAAACATCCCATTAACAAAGAGTCCTAATAAAGCAGCGGTGCTTGGTGTAGTGGCCGCCATCGTGGTCTGAATCTGCACGATGACTTAATTGAGGCCTAGCGAAGAGGCTTGACATGCTGCAGTTAATTCATGAGGTACAAATTACTGCACTTGGGTTCTGTTTCATGCATTTTTGCTGCTCTTCTCGCTCTTACGCGTCCGCCAAGCAAAGAGTAGGAAGTGGCGGGACGTGAAGTGCCTTAATTGGCGAGTCATATTGCTCATAGTAACAGACGCCAAGTACACACACACACACACACACACACACACACACACACACACACACACACACACACACACACACACACACACACACACACACACACCACCGCTACCACCAGTACCACCTCCACCACCACCACCGCGACACTCGTACAACATGTCTTTCTCTAGGTAACACCTTACAACACAACACACTGCCAGAACATATCCCCGACAACACCCCTTTATGTAAAGCACATTCCTACGCGCGCACACACACACACACACACACACACACACACACACGTTTATTACCAAGCCCTCCTTGGTAAATGTTGGAAGGTTTATCTATCATTTCCTCGGCAGTAAAATTCCTCTTTCGTAAACCTTCTTGTTGTCATTCCTCAGCTGTTTTTTTGCATCCCTTTTAAGCCATTGGTGGAAGCTGGCATGGCTCATAGATACATTACGTGGCGCGGCGTGGCGTGGTGCTGTGGTGTATTAGTCATGGCCTGTATTCAGAAACGCTTTGCTCTCTCACCACGACTGTTTTCAAAGGCCACAGAGATGATTAGTCGGGTTCTTAATACTGTTTCTCCTTTTAATATGTAGAAATCTTGTTCATATGTCACTAGAACTGTAAAAACACCCATAGAAACTCGTGTCACTTCAACTACAGCCTTCTGAAAGTAGTGGAGATGCGACGCAGAAGTGTTTCAGAATATGGTCCATTGTATAGTTATGATCAGCAGTTGGGTAACGTATTGCACTCCCTTCCTCTGTGTTTATTATTTTCCCTCGATCCCAAGGCCTCTGATCAATACATCTTTCAACTATCAGATTTTGTAAGGAGGCTATCATCATACTAAAAGTTGCATTGGTGGATATATTACCCCCACACAACCTTGAAAGCAACATATTACAAGAATGGTTTCAAACTAATATAGAATTAGCCCCTCAGTTCCTTTTAAAATCTGCAGGTAAAGATTAGAAAACATAAAATTAAAGGAGTTATGGGAGGAAAGGAAGGAAGTTAAAAGAGAGGAAAGGAGAAAGTTACGGAAGGAAACGGAAACAAAATAGCTGTCAAAGGATTAAGGTGAGAAGGCAAAGAACAGTGAAGTTGAATACAGCAGTTTAGCCTCTCGACTCGTGGCCATGACTACCCAGGTCCTGGCGCCAGCTGGGTAAGGTCTCCCGGTCCGGTGCCACATAATGCAGCCAGCTGACCAGGGGCTGCTTTTTTTCCTCCGTTTTTTACGAGTGCATAAACAAAGACGGCAAGTGAGATACATAAACGAGTAAAAAGACACGTCCTTCTGTTCGTCTGGCGCGGCTTTGATGGCCAGTGTGAGTGTGTGTGAAGAGAGAGAGAGAGAGAGAGAGAGAGAGAGAGAGAGAGAGAGAGAGAGAGAGAGAGAGAGAGAGAGAGATTACAGTAGCTATCTCTTTCTTCGTCTCAAGTGTAAGAAAGGCAGGTATCTTTTTCGTAAACCTTGTACATGCATACCTACTCTCCTTTTTCTTCTCCGTCCTCCTCCCCCCTCCTCCTCCTCCTTCCTCTTCTCCTCGCGGCTCAAGTTGTAAAAGTTTGGATAGAAATCTTACGCGTCCTTCACTTTGTACCTTCATGGCTGGTTTAGTAAGCAACAACTGTTCTCGTATTTATTCTATGTAAATTAAATGTGTATTGAATTAAGGGTAAGATTTGCATGAGAGAGAGAGAGAGAGAGAGAGAGAGAGAGAGAGAGAGAGAGAGAGAGAGAGAGAGAGAGAGAGAGAGAGAGAGAGATTGAATTTCGAGGGTAAACGCAATTTAAAAAGATATTATTGTTTACAACATCACTCTTGAAATAGGGTTGACCGCTGCCAACGGACTGTGCACACACACACACACACACACACACACACACACACACACGCACACACAATAAAGAAAGGACACCTTCATTCTCAAGACGTATTGCTGTGTGCGGGTCTCTCTCTCTCTCTCTCTCTCTCTCTCTCTCTCTCTCTCTCTCTCTCTCTCTCTCTCTCTCTCTCTCTCTCTCTCTCTCTCTCTCTCTCTCTCTCAGTGTTGTCTGTTTTTCCCTTCTTCCTTCTTCCTCCTTGTCTTCTCTAAACTTCTCCCTCTCCCGTCTCCTCCTCTTCCTCCTCCTCCTCCTCCTCTTCCTCCTCCTCCTCCTCCTCCTACTCCTCTTCCTCTCAGACAAACATACATCCCTGGCGTCGCTATTTTCAGTGGTTGCTTGCATGATGTGTGTGTGTGTGTGTGTGTGTGTGTGTGTGTGTGTGTGTGTGTGTCGTACATTTCTCTCGTCATTATGCATAATTTCCTTCTTCTCCTCTCTATCTCCCTGCATTCACCCGTCCCTGCGCCCTTCATCCCTCGTTATTTTAATTCTCTCCTTTGCATTCGTCTGTCTGCCCTTCGTCTCCTGGTGGCGCTTCCTTATTATTGCTGTTGTATATTTTCCCTTTTACGTTAATGTATTTCTTTCCTGTCTTATAAACATCTAACTTTTATATAGTGTTCTTTGAGTTGTGTTGATGTTTTTCTTTATTTTCCTTCATGTACTTGCATATTTTTTTTTTATCATCCTTCTCTTCTTCTTTACTTTCTTTATCAGGTGTTTCCTCACTTACCTGTATTCGTTACTAATGTTTTTTTTTATTTATTTTTTTATTTTTTTTAATTTTCATGTTAATTTTCTGTTTTTTTTTTCTATAAACTTCTTTTTCCTCTTTCCTCTTCGGTGATGTCTGTCAGTCTTGCTTCATCTATTATTATTCCTTTGTTTCTCCATGTTTTCTTTCAGTGTCTTGTGATTTCTTCCTCTATTTCCCCTTCGGTCCTCTCTCTTCCTTCTCTCCTTCCCTCCCTCACTCCTCGTTTTCCCTTCCTCACTCCTCACTTTCTTCTCACCTTCCTTCCCTCACTCCTCTCACTTTTCCACTCTCACTCCTCTCTCCTCACCTTTCCTCTCTCACTCCTCTCTTTTCGCCTTCCCTCCTTCACTCCTCTCTTTTCACTTTCCCTCCCTCACCCCTCTCTCCTCGCCTTCCCTTCCTCTCTCCTCTCTTTCTCCTCGCCTTCCTTCCTTCACTCGTCTCTTACTTCTCACTTTCCCTCCCTCACTCCTGTATCCCTCCTCGCCTTCCTTCCCTCACTCCTTTCTCTCCCTCACTCTTTGTGTACGTATAATATTTTCCCTCCCTGTACAATATGTATTTTCTTCTCTTCTCTCCGTCGTGTTCTTTATGCCGCAGGTTAGAAGTTGAAGCTGTTTACCTGACTGGCCGGGCAGGTGAGAGAACACTGATTGGCTTTATGACGCCTCGACGAAGTAAAGAATGCAATAAATGTGTTTCCCTGATCAGATAAAGGCGGACTTTCGGCTTTACTTTAGTTCATTACCTTCCAGTCGAGACGAGAGGTGCAAGTGAGCGTCTTCCCTTTTTTATATGAAGAGAGAGAGAGAGAGAGAGAGAGAGAGAGAGAGAGAGAGAGAGAGAGAGAGAGAGAGAGAGAGAGAGAGAGAGATAAGAGCTGTGTAAATATGTCATAAGGCAGTGTACGAGGGACATTTAGATAAGTGAAAGAAGGAAAAATAATCGTCTTTTGGTTTTCTTTTTCTAATTTTTCCTTCCATATGTTTAGTTTTTATCTTTCCCTCGTTTATGTCAACATTTAGTTAAGTGAAAGAAGGAAAAGTCATCGTCTTTTTGGTTTTCTTTTTTTTTTCTTTTTATTTTTCTTTAATGTGTTTAATTTTTATCCCTCCATCGTGTCTATTTCACTTTTGCTTCGTGGAGAAAGTGGAGTAGTTTATTTTCTTTTATACCTCTTTATTTATTTATGCTTTAATCTCTTAATCACGCGTGCTTCACTTTTGTTTCTTGGTTTGATTCAGTTACTTTAATTCTTCCTGACTTCTTATTTATCATGCTTTACTTTTTATCCCTGTAATATTTTCCTTTAATTCATTTAGTTACTTATTTGTTTATCTATTTATTTTAGACAAACTGCATTCACTAATTCATCATTCTCTCTTCTATTCTATCTATTTTATTTCATTTATTTTTATCTCCATCCATTTATTTTTTTTTTATCTCAACAGCCGGGTCGTCCTCTTATGCCCATCGTCGCTCACATTCACGTCCCATTGTGCTGGAGTCCTCGTGTATCTAATTCATTTCCGCGCGCATCCCTCAACGAGGACAAGGGTGGCAGAAGGTTGCGTTGGTGGCGGTGGGGGAGGGGGAGGAAGAGTGAGTGAGCGGGTGTGGGTGTAGGAGGAACTTTATGGGGTGTGAGTGGAGAGGGTTAGCAGGACGTGTGGTGCTGAGGGAGAGGGAGTGGGATGGGTGAGAGAGAGAGAGAGAGAGAGAGAGAGAGAGAGAGAGAGAGAGAGAGAGAGAGAGAGAGAGAGGGAATTAGGCTTGTCTGGTATGGTTGGAGGGCGTGAGAGGTCTGTTGAGTGTGCAGTGAGAGACGAGAGACAGACTGCAGTGTAGGTGGAGGAAGCAGGCTTTGGATGGACTGCACCAGACACGTAGGGCGCGTGGAAGAAGTGGATAATTTTCTCTACCTACAGGTGAAGGGTATAGGGGAGCTTAATAGGTGTCGGGTGGTGCTGGAGGATCAGTGGCTATAGGTACAGGTGTAGAAGTGTAGGGGAAGAGTGTAGTAAGGAGTAATGGGTTGATTTAAAGGGTATAGGAGTGTAGGGGAGAGTATGGTGGTGGTGAAGGATTAAGGTGTTAGATATTAGAGTGTATGGGAAGGTGTGAAGGATTATAGATAAGGATGTACGGAGGTAAGGGAAGATAGAGTGATGGTGAAGGGTTAAGGAACACAAATGCATGGACGTAGGAATACAACTGGTGTGAACAGTGTGTTTTGGGCTAAGATGTGTGTGTGCGTGTGTGTGTGTGATTCACCTACGGTCGTCTGCTGGTCACCCAGCCAACCATTCCCCTACGGAAAGAGCTCAGAGCTCATAGTGACCGATCTTTGGGTAGGACTGAGACCACTTACACACCACACACCGGGACAGCGAGGTCACAACCCCTCGGGTTACATCCCGTACCTACTTGCTGTTAGATGAACAGGGGCTACACATTAAGAGGCTCGCCCATTTGCCTCGCTGCGCCCGGGATTCGAACCCGGGCCTTTTTGGTTGTGAGCATTACGCGGTGTGTGTGTGTGTGTGTGTGTGTGTGTGTGTGTGTGTGTGTGTGTGGTGAGGGTCGTGGAGTCTGGCAATGCATTGTTCCAGCGGCAGACAAAGTGTAGCACCCAGGGTTGCTAAGGGCACTCAGGATTTGCATAATGATGTTACACGGGTACGGTGGTTTTGGGATTATAGTTCTCGTACTCGTACTCCTCCCTCTCCTCCTCTCCTTCCTTTTCATCTCTTTCCGCTCCTCCTCCTCCACCTCTTCTTCTTTCTCATCCTTTTTTTCCTTGCAGTCGTTTTTTTTTTTCGTACCTCATGCCTTCTCGTTCTCTTCTCTTGTGTTACTCTTCTCTTTCTCCTTCCCTCGCCATGTTCTGCCTCAGCTCTTTAGATCTTATTGTCTTGCTGCATTTCAAGATTGGAGTGTTTTCGTTATAACTTGCTTCCCTACTGAAATCCCTCTCTTTTCTTGCTAATATTTTCTGCCTTTTTATTTTTTCATAAACTTTTTTTAGTGTTTCCTTCTTTTCTGTGGCCTCTGCCTGTAAAAATTTACTTGTTGGCTCTGTACTCTCATATATATACGCAAATGTTTTCTTCCTAAACCAAACCTTATGTTAACGTTTACCTATGAGGGAATCTTAAGTGAATCTCTCTCTCTCTCTCTCTCTCTCTCTCTCTCTCTCTCTCTCTCTCTCTTTCTCTCTCTGCCCGTCTGTTTGTCTGTCTGTTTGTGTGTTTAAGCCTGTTAATTACATACTTCTGTTTGTTTCTCTGCCTTTGTGTCTTTGCCCCTTTTTGTCAGTTTGTCTCTCTTTCTCTGTGTCTGTTTTTCTGTCTATTTGTTTCTTTTTCTGTCTTTTTCTTTCTGTGTACTTACCTGTCTGTTGGTATCGTCTTTCTCTGTCTGGTTTTCTTCTTTTCTCTTAGTCTGTCTGTCCGTATCTCTCTCCTCTCCCCCCCTCTCTCTCTCTCTCCCCCCACACACACACACACAAAACAAGCAGGTGCAATAATTCACACACCACACCTTCCTGCACATCTTTAAGTTCCCCCTAATGATGCTGCTTATGGTCACACCGCTCATAAGCCTTTCCTTGCCTTATTCACCTCTCTCCCTCGTCTTAGCTATAATTTCCCTTTACGACGCGACCACCTTCGTATCCCTTTTCACGCCTCAATGTATGTCTGTAATTCTTCATTTTTGCTCTTTTGTTCCTTTTACCCATTCGTTTGCCTCTACTATTTATTATCATTTTTTTTCTCGTTTAATTGATGGGATTGTGGTCTCTCTCTCTCTCTCTCTCTCTCTCTCTCTCTCTCTCTCTCTCTCTCTCTCTCTCTCTCTCTCTCTTTTATCATTTTCTTTGTTAGATTTTTTTTTCGCTGTTCATTTCTGTGGTTCTTGATTTTTTCTGTATGTTTTTAATGTGCCGTATTTCCAGTTTCTTTCGTGCGTTGTGTCTTGCATTCTTTCAGTTTTCTCCATATTTTTTTTTTATGTCCATCCCGCCCTTTATTCTTTATGTCTTTTTCTTAACCTTCTACCTTCCTTCTCCCTCCATATGTTACAGTCCACAGTACAACATTCTTCGTCTCTCTCACACACCGTCTTTTCGGCTTTTAGTGATCCCATTGGAGGCACTAAAAACATTCCTCATTTTACACACGTCGAGGGCTGTTCCTTTACGACGCTCAAGGGAAAGGGAAGGGAAGGTTGCGTGGGGGAGAAGACTTACGTACTCCCTCGTCGGTGCCTTTGTCATGCAGGGTCCTCTCACGTACGTACCCCTGGATGGCTGGTAACTTGTCCTTGAAAATAAACTCGTCCGCATTATTTTTTCACCCTCATCTCCACCCTCGACGTACGCTAACTCTGCTTAATATAGTTTGATGAATGATGTGGTCGTGGCCTCGGTCCGGGCTGATGTATCGTTGGGACAAGCCGCAGCGGTGAGGGGCGAAGGGTGGCGTCGGTGTTGTTGCCTGCGTTAAAGGGGCGTGTTTGTTGCGCGAACGAGGGGACGGGGAGGGTGGCGTGAAGGGTTTGCAGGGACGGGGCCCGGGGACGGGGTTCAAGAGTGCCTGGCGAGGATCTGATGGGGTTACTGACGGGTCGTGTTGTGCTGTCTGACGGGTATGCTAAGTGAGGGGGCCGAGTTGTCTCGCTGGGGGACGCTGGGGCAGGCTGGGGCGACCCTTTGGCTTGTGTTTCAGGCGGGGCGACACCTTTCATTAGGTAAGAGCAGGGTAAGGAGGAGAAATAATAGGATTACGAACTCTTAAGGTACTGGATTGACATGGGTACGAATCGGTGAGGTCCTGAGACTGTTGTGAGGTGACAGAGAGGTCGCCATGAAAACCCCTTGTCCTCCTCCTCTCTCTCTCTCTCTCTCTCTCTCTCTCTCTCTCTCTCTCTCTCTCTCTCTCTCTCTCTCTCTCTCTCTCTCCTTTGCCCTTTACCTCTCCTTTTTTTCCTGCTATGGTAATCAATACCTGTCGGACACGGAATAAGTAGGTGTGAAGAATTGCCTTAGATACTCTAGTGGCAGAATGGGCGTGTGTGAAAGGTTTAATTAAAGATCTCATTGACTGGAGTCCTACGCATCCGTTTAGTGAAGGCTCCCCTAATGCTATATGACTCATTTGGGCGCAGGAAATTTACTCGATGAATGGAAGGCAGATTAGTGCGGTTCTTATTAAGGTTCTTTTGCTTTGTTTGTCTCACGCATCCGGTCCGCCTCGTGGCTCAGGTTAGGCGTCATCGTGGCCACAGTCCGCAGGTCGGCGTCGTCTCATTACACGGTCCCTTCGTATGACTCACTCCCCACGCTGCCCCGCCCACCCCTGCTACGGGAACGCCATTGTTTATCAAGCGACGCCCACGCCCACGCCCTGTAGATGCAAGTTCAGTGATAAATGTGTGTCTTAAGCGTGGCCAGCGTCGTCGGGTCGTAATTAATTGGCGGGAGTGCGAGAGTGCTAATAGTTCCCTCTCCGAGCCTGTCACCGCCTGCCCAGTCCTCCGAGGTTTGTCCAAATATTTACCCTTCTGACTGTGCGGTTCACACTCCACGCCTTCTCCTGCCGTCCGCGTGTGCTGGTTATTTCGGACGCTGACGCTTCGGGCGAGACAGTTTGTAGGCTTGTCCTCATTACTTACACGAGCGTCAGTAAATTTAATCAAGGCTAATGCATAAAATGAATGTTTTCGCAAGTCTGAGATTTTTAGGAGATGAAAGTTGTAGATAAAAATGCAGGAAGGCTTTTAATTGTAGTTGATAATAAGCAATGAGAAATTCATAAGTGGAGAAAATAACGAGTCTTTAAAGTAAAATGTTCGAATGTTGTCTGTTCTTTCCCCGGGACGCCACTGACCTCTTGTCTGCTAAGGGCAAAAAGTACAACAAAAGAAAACGTAAATCATTGCTTCGTTTAAAAGGTGTATTTCAAGCTGAACTATTTTTCACGTGTTTTCAAAGTACGCTGGCGAAAGGGCGAGCAAGGGGCGAGGGTTGGCTGGCCATTAAGTAGATCGTGGCGGGCGGGGGCAGGGGTCCCTCGCCCGCCTTTGAAGACCTTGTTGTTCGATCCCGCAGCGCCAAAACTGTATTCAAATTGGGACTCATTGCGCTTGCCTGGCTTTTTTTAATATGTATTTTTGGCGGTGCTTTGCTTCATATTTTGTGAATGACTGCTCTCTCTCTCTCTCTCTCTCTCTCTCTCTCTCTCTCTCTCTCTCTCTCTCTCTCTCTCTCTCTCTCTCTCTCTCTCTCTCTCTCTCTCTCTCTCTCTCTCTCTCTCTCTCTCTCTCTCCCCATTTTGCCAGTGAAAGAAAACGAATTTTGTTATCATAGAAAACCAAAACAGTAAAGAGAACCCTGTGTAAAGCCAATAACATTTTGTTCGTGTATTTAGCAAAACAACATGGCGGTGGTGCTGATTATGTCTCTAGCACTGTTGAGCGGCGCACCTGAGGGCGGCGGGGTGGAGGGTCGGGTCAAACTCTTTGTGACCGACAGAATATAAAGCAACATGTCCATAACACCAACCACCACCTCCTTGAACCCTCCTCCTCACCACCATTATCACCAAAACACGCCATTCTGTTTGTTCTGCATTCATTTAGATAACACAGCCCATCGCGGAGAGCGGCACAGATAGCGTATCAGCCACGCCACTCGGCAACATTTTCTCCCCAACATTCGTGATGGCATCTTATCCCTCACCAGACGTCCGTCCCGTGGTAGCGTTCTCCCTCCTTCCCTCACAAGATAAAGCTTCATTTGTAGTCTTCTCCTCCCCACCCCTTGCTATGAGACCACTCCAGCCCACTCAGCCCTGCCCCGCCTTCCCCACTCCACCACGGCCTAGGCCAGGCGCCCGCCCACTTCAGGCCCTTAGAGACGTCCATGCAAACCCCTTCCAACAAGAGGATGTAAACAGCAGTCCACAAACGGCAGTACCGCGCGTGTGAGAGATGAATACCTGTGGGTTTATCATGTTATTTACAACAGACACACTGGCGAGGGGGACGCGAGGATCTGTCCGACTTCAAGTGTATAATTTCACTGAGACTTCGTATGTGTGTGTGTGTGTGTGTGTGTGTGTGTGTGTGTGTGTGTGTAGGGGATGGAGGCGTACACAAGAATCACTGATTTAATCAAACGTTCCACCTGCGTCAAATTCTTCACTTGAGCCTTATCAGATTCATTACTATTAGCGTCACTGCTCCCTTTGGCTTTGCTTGGGGCAAGAGGGGAGGGGGTGGGGAGGGAAAGGGGTTGCCTGCTGCCTCTTCTCGCACGTGTCTTCTATCTCACTCATGCACTCCACTTCTGCACTTGACAACACTTCCTCCTTCTGTCACGGGTGAATGCAAATCGTTTTTAAGGCCTGTATGTTTTTCTCTTTCATCACACGCGGTGCAACACATAATCATTGTTCTACTGATATCACAGGAAAAAAAAATTATCTCTGTACATAAGTAATTTGTCTCGTTCTGTTGTAAAATGAGACGAAAGTGTTTTCACACTCCTCCATTCCTTGCTGAATAAACAATGCGAGCGGCGAGTCATGATTAAAGAACCGCAGGTCTCTGTTCTGCTTGATCTTCACTCCTAAAACTTGCAGCGGAAGAGTACCAGACCATTATGGTTCAGCGGCACGCAGAGCTCACCTATATGGGCAGCAAATAAGCGACGGAGGGCGTGATAACCTTGCCTGTATTCTGTTGTGACGGAAGGCGGCGGCGTGTAAGGGATGGCGAGTGACAGGTGGAGGGAAGGACATGAACGCTGCCACCTGACCCGCCAGATACAGTCTAACCTTCACTAAGAGGAACGTAAGCGTTCCGCCGCGTCCGCTCCTCCCAAGTGGGTGTGAATAGATTGAAATATGGACGAATTTGTTATAAGTGCATCCGATTCTCATGTGAGCGAAATTAAGATAAGCTTTTATGCTGTGGCTCGCTGCCTGCTTTTTCACTTGCTCGTCGAGGTTTGTTTGCGGTGAAGGAAGAAGGTGACGCAGGTGTTGTTAGCATTTCTTATCCTCGACAGTAAGTGACAATGAAAATTGTATTGCGATTGTTTGATGTTGAGGAAAATAAAAAGAGAATCTCAAACTGTCTGACCTGAAGACTTTTTCTTTTTATCTGTCAAGTGTAATGTACGATGTCTTACCGAGACGTTGTGCTGCGTAATGATTTCTCAGTGTTCTTTGCGGGAGTTTATTGCTCCCTCAAGGACCCTCTTGTAGGGGAGAGGAGCGGGAGAGTGGCTGGCCGCCCTGGTCCTCGTCACCACAGGTGTCAGTCAGAGGCCTGGAGAGGGGATGATTCGACGCGATGCCCCTCCTCACTTGTTTGTTTGTGGACACAACTGATGAAAAGATTTTGTAAGGGTCATGTTTTGAAAGATTAGACACTGCGTAGGTACAGACCGCCCAGGGAGGAATTCAGAAGTGTGTGGCAGTACTGATGCAAATGTGTCACTTTTTCCATCATTTGTGCCTTGCATCACCGTTCATCCCTCCATCACTAACTGTCCCTCCATTAGAAGCCATTCCTCCTTCAGTGAACACTTTTCCGTTGCTGGCCATCCTCTACTGCTGACCATTCTTCCACCACCACCCATCCCTCTGCTGCTCGTAATCCTCAAAGAGACAACTGAATGTAGAAACCATTACCTTTTACAATAATTTCTTGCTTACACACCCTCCAGATGTGGCTTCACCTACCCAAAGCATTTTGCAAGTCACACAAATAAAATATTCTCAAATATAAGACTTCAAAGAAAAAAAAATATCCTTAACTGCTTGGGAAAGGAAAAACTACCTGATGACTGTTTTCAACCTGTTTTGCGTTAGCCTGACCTGTGGTGACTCACTTCATAGCCTCCACTACCCACACACTCCTCGGCTTTGTGTATGTGTGTGTTTGCGTGTATGCGTCCAATTTCCCGTCTTGTATAATTTTAAGACAAAGCACTGTGCGGTTTTAATTAATCTCGTGGTGAATTAGAGCCTCGCGGACCAAAGTGGCGAGGACATCGAGGAAGCGACTCAGTTCGGCGAGGAGGGATGCAGGGGAGGATTTCCTAGCAATCTATCAGCTGTGATCTCCGAGGTTTGGGTGAAATGAAGGAACAAGCAAAAGGCGTATTGTGGTTCTGTCATAAATGGTCTTAGGTCTGTGTGTGTGTGTGTGTGTGTGTGTGTGTGTGTGTGTGTGTGTGTGTGTGTGTGTGTGTGTGTGTGTGTGTGTGTGTGTGTGTGTTTGTGTGTGTGTGTTCCTTGATATGCAAGGTGCGTTTTGTTGTCTAATGGATTACAAATACAACTGATGGGTTGTCTTTCATAACTGTCATCCTCTTCTTCACAGTCATCATTACTCAACACCATCATCATCATCATCATCATCATCATCATCATCATCATCATCATCATCATCATCATCATCATCATCATCATCATACTATCTACTTTGGTTCTTCTATTTCCTTTTTCTTCCTTAATTTGTATTTATGATAATCTTCGTCCTCAACCACGTTACTGCCCAATTTGTTTCACCTTTTTCTCGTTATCAGCACCTGTCCTTTTACTCCTTCTTTTATTCTTTCTTTCTCTCTTCTCTCGAGCCTTCTTTCTTATTAACATCATTCTCATTCATGTTTCCATCAATCCTCCTCCACCTGCTTTTCATTATCAAGCCCCTATCTTTTCCTTCTTTTCCTTCTATATCTCACATTACTACCCAGTCTTTTCATTATTTTTTCTCTAATATATTGTCAGTGAGAGGCTGGACTTGTATGCACCATCACCACCATCATCATCATCATCACCAGCACCATCACCATCACCGTCACCCATCACAGGCACTATCAGCAGTCACTCCCAAAGTCATCTCGCCGTGGCCAGGCAGTTCAACGCACTTGTGTGGCCTGTGGTATTTTTTTGTTTGTATTTTCTTAATTAATCACTTAAGCTAGTCTCAGAAAACACACACACACACACACACACATGCACACACACATATGCTCTCTCTCTCTCTCTCTCTCTCTCTCTCTCTCTCTCTCTCTCTCTCTCTCTCTCTCTCTCTCTCTCTCTCTCTCTCTCTCAGGGAAAATTGTTGCATAAACATTGATGCCATAAAATTCTAACACAAGACTCTTGCATCACAAACTAATAAATCAGGCCACGCAGATAAGTTGAGAATTATTTATTAGTTAAATGAAGCATGACTTACAACACCGGAACAGACTCGGTGACGTTCGAGACTTTTAGTGAACTGAATATGAAACAGCTCAGCAAAACGTAGTGACTCCCACGCCCAACCATCTAACCATCTCGAGGCTCCTTATTAAGTATTTGTAGGAGCTGCTTAAGTAATTACCAGTTTTATCTGTCGTGATTCCGGACTTAAGTGTCAATTACGGAGGAGAGTGTAGGGCGGCGCGGCGTCAGGAGCAGAGGGTATATGGGTTTTCATGAAGCTTGGGTTCATGTTCTGAAACGTTTCGTATGTCTCGAGTCTCAACTACCTTTATCAGGCTGTAGTGGAGGTTACTGAGATTTCCATGGGTATCTTCATGATTCTGTTGGTCGTGTAACAGATATTCTTCTCTGTGAATTGGGAACAACCATGAGAACTTGACTTATCATAACTGTGACCTCTGAAGAATAGTCCTGGAGAGAGCACATCGTTCTGAAGCACGAGTCTTTTAAGTTAACTTCACTGTGAATAGGGAAAACACCCATGAGAACGTGACTGATCATATCTGTGGGGGCTGAAATATAGTCCTTATAGGAGAGCAAGACGTCCAAGAATATGAGTCTTTTAAGTTACCACTTTCACTTACAATAACAATGTGACACGTGATACTACAATATTTTTTTCCTAGACGATTTTCACTGAACAACAGCATGTCTTTAGGCACCAAGGAGTTTGAAGGACTTGATCTCTCCTGCTGATGTCAGTAATGCGCTTTGAAATCATACTCTGAAGTTATCCAAGATCATTTCATTGCTTGAGGAGACGCAATAACACTAGATTGGGTAAGTGATGGGCTGAGGGTTGGGTTCACCTTGAGTTTTTTTCCTTCTTCACTGTTCAGAGAGTAAATAGATGAATGGTGTTTGTTGTCTATTTAGTGACTCTTGGCGTTGGTTGTCTGACTGAGATAGTATAGGGGATGGTCTGCCGGGGACGCTCCAGAAATTAGTATTGTTTTGTCTTGAATAGTTTCGTAATATGTGAAATGACATGACAATGAGAACAAAGGGATTTTTGGGTTACAAACTCTCTCTCTCTCTCTCTCTCTCTCTCTCTCTCTCTCTCTCTCTCTCTCTCTCTCTCTCTCTCTCTCTCTCTCTCTCTCTCTCTCTCTCTCTCTTCTCTACGTTTCGAATTTGACGGGACATGTTGTATTGTAAGAATATATCGTTACCATGAAAGAGATGAATATTAAGTCAGTGTATAGACGATCTGGTAATACACACACACACACACACACACACACACACACACACACACACACAGGAACCATGAAGAGCTGAGTCAATCTTTCCGGAACTCCTCTGTGCCATCCTGGATTTTTTTTTTTCTTTTTTTTTAATGTGTTTACGTGAGGTGAGATGAATGGATTCCTTGCGTGGTGAATGGAAGGGATTGTTTACTTGGCGAGGGCCGCCCCTCTGCCCCGCCGTCCCATATCCGGGTCCCGTGCACCTGTCCCTCTTGATGACGATTTGATATTCCGCAGAGCGAGTGTGTGTCGTGCAGGTGTGGCGGCGAGGCGGGGCTGACTGCCCACGTAAGGGTGTGTGTGTGTGTGTGTGTGTGTGTGTGTGTGTGTGTGTGTGTGTATATATATATATATATATATATATATATATATATATATATATATATATATATATATATATATATATATATATATATATATATATATATATATATATATATATATATATATATATATATATATATATATATATATATATATATATATATATATATATATATATATATATATGCAAGAAGTCATTACGCATGCAAAAAGGGCTTATTAATTTCCTAATTTACATAATTCCCTGTGATTAGCGTGGCCGGGACGGAGGAGCGCAGATCAGCATAAAAACCTTGTAAATCACACATAACATTACGCCTCGTAATGACCTGGCGTGTATAACTCAAGTTGCACCTTCTTGTTCAATGAGAGGCAATGAGTGGCATTAGCGTCTTGCCTCGAGGCCCTTAGTGGCTGGCTCAAAAAGAATTGTATTTCATTCTGCATATTTCAGCTTATGAGTAGCGCATGGACTCCCCGCCTGGTGGTGGTGATGGCTGGCGGGGCACAGGCCATCACTACCACCTTCACCACTAAAGGCTTTATTGCTTTCTGACCTAACAACTAAATTGAGAGGAGGAAAAAACGCTGTTCACGTGCTCTTTTTATTACATTTAATGATATCCTTTGTTATTAATATTTATAATCCCTATAATTGATGATGGAACGAAGAAAAGTTTAAGACTTCTCATGCATCTGCTTAAGCTGGGAGTGGAGGGCGCCTGACCCTGTGGCGCTCTTGTGAGGCACGCTTTGTGAGGCGGGAGAAAAAGAGAGAGAGAGAGAGAGAGAGAGAGGAGAGAGAGAGAGAGAGAGAGAGAGAGAGAGAGAGAGAGAGAGAGAGAGAGAGGTGAGCAATCTGAGGAGGAATTATTATGAGGGCGGACTTGAGGGAAGGATGAGAATGAGGGGGGCTGGGGGGCAGACAAGGATGTAGGAGGAGAGGAAGTCTAGAGTAAAGGAAAGTGGATTAGTGAGAGCTTGAGTGGAGAGAGAGAGAGAGAGAGAGAGAGAGAGAGAGAGAGAGAGAGAGAGAGAGAGGAGAGAGAGAGAGAGAGAGAGAGAGAGAGAGAGAGAGAGAGAACAACATGCATAAAAACCAAGACAAAACGAACCAAGCACAGATTCTCACTCACCTGTAAATAACTCCCCTTCCTCCCCTCATCACCTGTACTTCACCCCTTCCCTTACCAGCCAGTTCCCTTACAAAACCCCAGTCACGTATCTCTTACCCTCTATTCCCATGTTTATCACCCCTCCCTGTATCAGTATCAACACCTGTATCGTTCTGTATCTTTCTCATTCACTCGTTCCCGCTATTTATAATCACTGGAGTACTATTAATTCACCTGCTGCTCTCTTAGCCTCCCGTGGCCTGCTTATCTCGTCTTCTCTCCCTCGTGACCATCTGCGTCCCTTGGTGTCGTTAGTTTTATCTTATCCTAGGTGGTGGTGTGCCTTCGCTGCCTCCCTCCTTCATCTGTCTCCTTCGGTTTTGCCATTCTGCACTATCTCTCCCTTGGTCTCTCTCTCTCTCTCTCTCTCTCTCTCTCTCTCTCTCTCTCTCTCTCTCTCTCTCTCTCTCTCTCTCTCTCTTTCTATTTCGTCGTTTCCTTCTTTCTTTCTTTCTTTCTTTCTTTCTTTTTCTTTTCTTCTTCTCCTCCCCTTTCTCACATTATTTATCTTCCTTTGCATTCCTCTTTCTTACTCTTATTTCTCCCTCTCCTTTTCCTCCTCTCTGTCCTCTGCACACCAACTCTCTCTCTCTCTCTCTCTCTCTCTCTCTCTCTCTCTCTCTCTCTCTGGCAGAAATCATTATGAACAGGAACTTCGGAATTTAACATTATGAGCTCGCCTTTCAAACCCAAGCACTCTCTTCCTACTCCCTTCAACGCGGGTGGAGCGGGAGAGAGAGAGACGAGAGAGAAGACCAGTGTCCTCTGTTGTTCCTGGTGTTGGCTCCAATGTGCGCCTCTCAGGTTGGCTGGTAATGAACGTTTAGTCTGGAAATTCAGGTAACGTGATATTCGACGTCCTGGGCTTCGTAGTTGGCCATCAGATAAGAGAAGGCAATTATTTCGGCTTCAGTGATCAGGAAAATGTTGCCTGGGGAAGGAAAATGTGTACGTGTGTGTATGTTTGTGTGTGTGTGCTGTTTGGAGGTTCAGTGTAAATTTTTTCCTTCGCTGTCTGTAAATCAGTGTTTGGACAGTGCCCTTAACTAAAGTTTTCAGTTAATTTCCTATCTACAAATTGAGTAGAAAGTGAAGTATGTACCAATTAACTGTTCTATATTAGGAGCGCCACAAAGACCGAGAAGAAGTGGGGATGCAATAGATAAAGATAAATGTGTAGTATTGATCTTCTGCCCGAAACTGTCTATAGAATAAGACATGAGTAATTTGAGCAACAACCGAACACATGTCCCATAATGATAAGTGGACGGCCAAGACACACACCTACATATCAACACGTAAGATAGAAAAAAAACTTATAATTCAAGGTTTAGCGCCAGTATCCATGTCCTTCTCGTCTCCTTGGAACCTGCATGTGTGTGAGTAATCCCAATACTGGTGGAGAGGTTGAGACGCACCTGAAAACATTCGCACCTCCACATTTACATCCACGAGTATTACCTTGCCACTGTCAAGAGAAGGAGTGACTTTTCTGCAGGTCGAGTGCTCATTTTTTCTTACTCCTTAAGTCTGTTGTGAGAGAAAACACTGAATGAGTTGATGTTTCCCTTTGAACACGGCGGGCAGAGACAGGGAGGGACTGAGGGAGAAAGACAGAGAAAGATACACACACACACACACACACACACACACACACACACACACACACACACACACACACACACACACACACACACACACAGAAGGAAGAGACAGGTGAAAAGAAGAGTTAATAGGAATGAAGGGAGGCTGAAAGAAAGAAACGTTGATGAAGCATTGATAAGATTAGGTTTTTGCAGACTATGAGAACGACAAGCAGAAGAGAGGAAGGCAGGAATGAAAGGAAACGTAATGATGGCGATAAAGGAGGAGAAAGGAAGAGGAGGAAGTTTACTTATTAGGTGTGAAATTCAGGAGAAGTGAATAACGTGGAATTAAAAGTAAGGAAAGAGATGTCAATGAGGAGGAAACGGGAGGTGGGGAGAGCCAGGAGAAGGGAGAATGAGGCAAAACAGAAGGAAGAATAATAATAAACTGAGAAACAGGAAGGAAAACCAAGAAAGAAGCGGGAGGATAAGGAGATGGAAGAAGAGAAAGAATAGATAAAAAGAACAGAGTGTGGATGGCATAGGAGAGAGAGAGAGAGAGAGAGAGAGAGAGAGAGAGAGAGAGAGAGAGAGAGAGAGAGAGAGAGAGAGAGAGAGAGAGAGAGAGAGAACTCGACCTCTGTCAATCAAAACCAGGTAGACAGACTGGTCCATTAGTGTCTCCCTCTTCTCCCCAGTCAAGATTTTACTCTCATCCACTCTCCCACTCTCCCTCTTCACTTCTTCCACCGCCACCTCTCCACCTCCACTGACACCACACTCACCACCACTCCATCAACCGCCCTCCTCCCTCACCCCTCTCTCCCTGCCCTTCCTTCGCATTCTCTTCACTGGCCTGTCTCTCACTCTCACACGCATTTATTCTTTTATTTTCACTCCCAGTTTTCCTCTTCCTTTTTTCCTTTTCATGCTTTCTAATCTCTCCTTTTATTCCTTATGTTTATCATCCTTTGCCTCTTCTTTCATCAAATCATTTGCGTGTATCCTCATGTTCGCTTTTTTTATCTCTCTCTTTCCTTTGTTTTCTCGTCGTACTCCTCCTCCTCCTCCTCCTCCTCCTCCATTTTCTTTCCTCTCCATCTTCTACTATGTCAACGCATACTGTTAACGAATAAAAATATGTTAAAGAGATTTTCATGATGTGTCTATCAAGTAAAAGTCTTAGTGAAGAAAATGGGCAATATTTCTGTCAATAAAACGACAACGAAAAAAGAATGAGAATAAAAATGATCATGATATTATTAATGGTAATAATAAGAGACCAAGAAGGATGAAGTGCACAGCTGTGTTCGACTTGATGTTTGTAGATGGAGAGATACAGGGCAGCAGAGAGAGAGAGAGAGAGAGAGAGAGAGAGAGAGAGAGAGAGAGAGAGAGAGAGAGAGAGAGAGAGAGAGAGAGAGAGAGATTAGAAGACAGCAGGATGTATAGAGTAAAGACCGTTAAAAGTATAAATAAACATAGTTTAGGTCAATAAATGTACTTGGAAAACATAGATATTATTACATCAGAAAGTAACTTATGCGTAGGGCAACAAAAAAGGCTATGGGAAAAGGCCCTTTAACGGAAAAAAAAGGCCAACTTATTACAAAAAAGCGCACTAATTGGAAAGCGGCCCTTTAGCTGTTAAAAAGGCCCATTAAGTGAAAAAAAGGCCAACCAATTGAAAAAAAATTGAAAAAAAGTCCAATTCATTAGAAAAAGAAAAGATACAAAGATGATTCGCAGTTTCTTCTGATTATATTTACCTTGAATGCATATGAAGCACCAGAAGAGTACTCACCTTAAGTAGCCAAGTAACTCAGGTGCTCACCAGTAAATCCACCAACACTTTCTGTCAAAAGAAATAAAAAAAGAAAGAAAGAAAACGAAGCTGGCGGATCGAAAATGTTTAGAAAAGAGAGTAAGGGGGGACTGTCAGATTCTTGTTCCCGTTTTTTTGTGAGTGTTTGGTTAGGGACAAGGTGTTAGTGGTGGTAGTGGTGGTAGTGGTGGTAGGGTGGTGATGGTGGTGGTGGTGGAGGGCCAAGTAGGGCAGATAGAAAGAAAGGGAAGCTAAGCAGGTAACTCAGGAAGTGAAAGGAGATAGGGATGGGGTGTCTCTGGTGCCTTTCCTATCATCTGTTGGTATGTGAGGCCCGCTAACTCTTGCTTCTTTTTTTACTTTTGTTTCTTACCCTTTTTGTCTGCCTTCTGCTTCCTATTGCACTTTTTATGGTTGGTTTTGTCGCTGTTTTATTTGTTTTGCTGTTTGATGGTCAGTTTGTTTGGTTGAGGGGTTGGTTGGTGGGTTAGTTGGGTGTTGTTGTTGTTGTTGTTGTTGTTGTTGTTGTTGCTCCTCTTGTTCATGTTTTTTTTCGGATCTTTGTTGTTCTTCTCTTGTTTCCTTCTTTAGCAGCTTTTTCTTCTTCCTCCTGCTCCTCCATAACTCTCAGCTCTGACTCCCCACAAGAATAAAGACAAATTTCACTCTTGTTCCCTCACATACTCCATACTGCAAAGACTCTCCTCCTGATCCATTATGAGTCCCAGTAATGCATCCCCGTCGCCGCCACTCCCTTGTCGCAACACGAGACACGTCCTCAGTCACTTGGAGAATAAGAATCCTTGTTGCGCGTCTTCCAGTCGTCAAGGTCTCGCATCAGCATTCCATCTGCCAAACTGTTTTTTTTCGTCGGTAAAGGTAGACTCGATGTGACAGATGGGGTGAGTTGCACGCCCCGCCCCGCACCTCCTGTACTTTGCAGCGGCTCATCTGGGGCCGTCGGTATCTGGGAGGGCGAGTTGGGTTCATAATATCGGGTTTAGGAGCTGTAAATTGTGTTTTATTCACTGTTTGCTTAATGTGCGGCTCTTTCTCCCCGGGCGCCAGTGGTCGGTGTCACGCAGGCCGCTCCCCGTGGCTGTGCTTAGGGCGTACCATATTTTTAAGGAGAGCCATGACCTCACTGGTGAGTCACGAGTTGAATGTCTCGCTGACCGACCATCACTGACCACATGCACCAGGCTTCACTGTCAAGAGAAACTAACTTAAGTGTTATTATCCTGTTCCGTGCACGATGCTTTTACATATTACAAATGAATGACGCCAGGACCAGAGATTACTACGTGTGTGAGCTGAACCGTCAAGGGAAGCATATCTATACTATCCATGATTCAAGCAAACAGTTACTTCTTCATTCTCCTTCCTGAGTTAGCCTTGGAAGGTAGACGTCTCCTTTAGGGACACGTCTGCGAGGACTGAAAAAAATTGGCTTAGAGGACTTGAATAATTCTTGGCTGGGAATATTAGCTCCTGTAGATACCCACTGATGGCTTAAGCGATAATGGCTTTAAGGCAAATGAAGTGCTGCGCTGACGTTTCCGCTGCACTTAAAATCAACGAAGAGTGTCTTGGCTCATTGAGAGACGCAGCGTGCTTTGCCTTAAACCTTACATCAGCTATTTCTCTCATGCCTTAAGCTATCATCAAGTTGTCAAGATCATGAGATACTACATGCATGATGCCACACAGACCTTGTGATTGGCCACACTGATGAGGAGGAAGGTGGTGCACGCCTCTGATTGGCCACGAGCAATGAGGTGGAGGATGTGACAAGATGCTGACTAATCCACCTTCCCGTTCCTTCCCGTGCATTATCTTATGTCACTCGCGTCGCCTTCCATTACCTTCCCTCCGGTGACAGCTGTTGTACCGTACTTCGAGTGTTTTGAGCTGCTGATGGAATTGTTTTAGCATTTTATGACTAATGAATCTAGGGTTGGGAGTGCGGCAGTGAAGGGGAAGAGAGAGGGAGAGAGAGAGAGAGAGAGAGAGAGAGAGAGAGAGAGAGAGAGAGAGAGAGAGAGAGAGAGAGAGAGAGAGAGAGAGAGAGAGGCAGTGGCGCGATTGTTCATGTCTTCAGTGGGTGTTGATGGGAGTCGTGTGGGCGGTGGCTGCAGGGGTGGAGGTTTGGGTGGTCATGTGGGTGGCAGGGCGAACGGGTGTTAGGCTTTGTGGACTTTGGATTATACGTGTGTGGTGGATCGCAGAAGTAGAAGGCCGTAGTGTGTGTGTGCGTGTGTGTGTGTGTGTGTTTGTGTGGCGAGGATGATGGCGGGCAGATTATGTCGTTCTCTGCTACCCTGCTTCTCGTCTTCCCTCATTAATAGCCAGTAGGAGAAAGGGCCGTCGTGTTAAGGGAGTGAGGGAGGGCAAGGCAGGGGGGGACGGGGAACCAGCAGTACGATGAGAGTCTGATCCCAAGTCAGGTCCAAGGGCGGGGTGTGTAGGAGCGGATGCCACGGTGTTTCTTCGCCTAAATAAACACCTTTTGTGAGTTTACGTTAAATTAAACAAGACTGCGAGGCCCGCGCTGGTGAGGGGTTCCACTGATCGGAACGCGCACGCAACGCTTTTTTGTCTTCGCCTTTTTCTCCCTCTCTCAGTTTGATCGCGAACTCTTTTAGTACAGAGTAAAGTGGAGGAGACACACACACACACACACACAGAGAGAGAGAGAGAGAGAGAGAGAGAGAATGTATAATTGAAGCCATATTACAAAGGGACAACACTCTCATTTCATTCCTGTGCAGTAGTTTTTCCAGGTCTCATCAAAAACATAATCTTGTAGCTGCAATAATCTGGCATGCGGCAAACTTTTACTATTTTTACACAGATTAGAGTGACAGTTCAGCGCTAATTCCTCGCACTTTCCTGTCTAGAAGCAGCGTGAGGAAGATTATATAGGAAAGAAGCCCAAGTTGTCCAAGTCGTGCGTGTTTTAGGAGGCCATAACTTGTATTCGTAGGGTAATTAATATCTTCATACTTTCCTCACCAGAAGCGGCATAAAAAGATTGCATCGAAAATAAGCATGAATTTGTTAAAGAATCTTGCATGTTCTGCGATAAACGTGATTATTGTACGACGTCCGCTGGCACAGTAACTCCAAAATGAAGGCACGGATGGCAATTTTCTTCTCGCGGCAACACACGATAGCTGATGCGGCTGTAGATAAACAGGGAAAGCAAACTCGATGATCGTAAATTACTTGTAATGGATAGAAAAGAAAATATATGTGCATGTGGAGAATAAACAAAAGAGAGGCGAGAAGGAGAAAGAGAATACGTACGTCCACGTCACCCAGAGCTCGCTTCTCCCGTCCTAAGTAAACGCCGCTTTTGATTTACTGTGCAAGAAGTTGCATCCTCGTAAGGTGATTGAATTTCCTGCTGAAGTATTAGCTAAATAAAAGCACCACGCGCGGACAATGACCTTGCTTCTTCTCTTCCTCCTCCTCCTCCTCCTCCTCCTCCTCCTCCTCCGTCATAATTGCCAGGAGGGGGACTAACGTACAAGACACTTGAGCGCCCCATGACCAAACCTCTGCAGCGAGGCATTGGAGGGGGTAGGGGGAGGGGGAGGAAGGGCAGGAGCGCAGCACTTCCACTTGTAATCTTGGAGTGCCTTCAAGTTATCATGTCCAAGCTGTCAGAGCAGAGCGGTAAAGACTCGACGTGCTGCAGTGTGCACTGACGTAATGCGCACGTCGCTGATGAATGTAAACAAATCTCAGGAACTACAAAGAGAGCTGTGTTCCTGCCGTGACGATGCGCGGCGCTCACAACACGCCAACAAACACCGCTCACCTCTCTAAGCCGCACACCGAGGTACAGGCGTGCACGGGGAGAGACCTGGAAAAAAAAAAAAAAAAAAAAAACAGCGTCGCTAATGGCCACTAGAATGAGATTTTTAGTATGTAAAAAAAAAAAAAAAAAAAAAAATGCAGAAATAAAAGATAGAAAATGATCATGGAGAGGGAATAGTGTCGCTGGCAAGACAAAGCTACAAAGCGTCACACATCAGATGAAGACTCCAGAAGTGTGTGTGTGTGTGTGTGTGTGTGTGTTTAATTCACCCACTGTCTTGGGGCTCACTGGACTCGTGGCCACCATCTATTATCTTCCCAGAGAGTGCTTAGGGCTTATAATAGTACGGGGATTCTTCTTGCTCCTCTCATCTCGGTGACTGCTCGCTCATCAGGGAAAACCTTTTGCAACTTGAGCGGGGCGCGAACCTTAGAGAGAGAGAGAGAGAGAGAGAGAGAGAGAGAGAGAGAGAGAGAGAGAGAGAGAGAGAGAGAGAGAGAGAGCTGGGGGAGGGGGGAGAGGGCTATGACATCAGCAGGTCAGGGCGCGGTCAGGCAGCAGGCAGTACTCTCAAGACACTCCCTTGAGGTGACACTCAATACGCCGTTTCACTCTATCAAGTAGAGGAAAAAATCTAATTGCGTATGAAATTAATTACTAGTCGGGAATCCTTGACGGGAGGGAAGTCAGAGACGCCTCTTATCGGGACACTCTGAATGGTGACGTCACTTCTCGTTTGATGTGTAAACAACGCAGGGTGGACAGACGTGCTGTTCGTAAGCCTTCGCCCCTCGGCCTCCACCCTACAGCGACCCACCCTCGACCCACCCTCGGCCCACACTCATCCTCTGGTTATACTCATCCTAGTTAATAATCCTGAAATTTATCACAGTTACTGAAGGACGCAGAGGAAGGGGAGTGGGAGAGAAAGAAAGACTTCCCTGCAGAACGCGATATATGATAGTGAAGCTGCAGTGCCTCTAGTTTGTTATCTGCGCGTTGTCTTTTGATAAATGAGAGACATTTCTTTCTCTCCTCACTGATAAGCTACACGCGTCCAGGCAGCGAGGGAGATAAGGGATCCTCGGGTACACGTGAATAATGTGTCCTTGCCTTCTATCTGAGGGGACCGGAGGGGCGATGCAGCGGGGCCTGGGAGGATGTGGGTGGCCTTGCTGGGGAGGGACAGGCAGGAACAGGTGGTGGTTGCGGTGGTGGTGGTGGACGGGTTGTCGATGTTTGTGGTGGTAGTAATAGTGATGATAGTGGCTGTGATGAGGTACAAGTGTTAGAGGATCAAGAATAACAAAGTAATGGTGGTGATAATGTCACTCATCAACTGTAATGAGAGCTGTGGTGATGAATGGCGATGGTCAGCATTAGTGCGGCGGAGCTGAGATGGAAGGTTATTAGCAGGAGGAAGAGGAGGAGGTATAGGATGAAGAAAAGAATGTAAAAAGGAAGATGTCTATAATAAATCCATTACTTCTTTCTCAATCTCACGTGTATCCGGGAGGCGATGGAATGTCAGGTGCTGCGTGGCACGTCGTAAAAAGGAGAGAAAGAAAAAAAAGATTATTAGCTGCCATTATGTTAGGCGCCACCAAGCTTAGTGCGTACATCAGCTGGAGCTGTTTGTAACCCTGGCATGGGCTGCGGCGCGACAGTGGTCTGTGTGTGTGTGTGATTTATCTAGGGCATCATGTTAGAGGCGTGTGCGTATTTCAAGTGTAGTGTGGAGGTGATTGTCTAATGCTTTCAACACATTTCACAGTCCGCTGTTCCATTGTGTTCGTTTGGTTGGATTAGACATAGAAATCGCCACCACTTCGTCTACGTTACGTCTCTATAGCCATTAGCATTTTTTCCCCACTTGTCAGTCTGGGCAGCAGCTCCCGGGCGCGGCGGGCTGGCCGGCCGCTGCGCCGCGCCCCCGGTGCTGCTGCCTGGACGGTGGCGAGTTCCGACACTGAACCTGACGCTTTACTTCCAGTCATTAGCGTTACGCGTCTTTACCTTATAATACCGCCTTCAAAATGGCTGTGTCAAGCACTACGCCTTATGTATTTATCTTTGGAAGTTAAGTGGAGCATAGGCCTACCCGAGATCTTGTGCCTACCTGTAGTAGAACCTAGGACTACCTGGAAAGCGGCGTGATGACTTGCAGGGTCCCTCGGGAGGGTCCGTCCCGATGGTTGGAGGCTATTTCTATGGTAATAATTCCCGCCCTCAGCCGTCCCTGGGCAGCGCGCTTCTGACCTCGCCGCCTTGGGGGTCTCGTGCTGAAGTAGTTCTAATCACTTTTTCGCCTGTTGACTTTCGCTTATGCGGGCTGTGCTTAACTGTATTGTTCCGCCAGCCTTGTATGGGCGAGGCCTTTAGCAAGTAGGGAGCGGGACGGGCCAGGAATCAAGTCCCTTTTCCACGGCGGAAAGCTATTGTCAACAGTGATGGGTCTGGCTCGCTGACGAGGAATCAGTTGGTTCCAAGTCATGGATTGATGGCAGAACCTCCTCCCGCGTCATCCCCCGCGACAGGTAAATCAGTAATCCTCTTTTCAATCATTTTACGTCGTTATTATTGCAAACATTCTTATTCTTTTCTGCCATTCAGTGGAGTGTATTCCTTGCGGCGATGTGTGAATGAGAGTGTAATGAAGGAGGCGCTGCAACGTTGGCGAGGCTGCCTCCGAGACGCCACAAGGAGGCAGCAGTTGGCGACTGATGAACCTCCCCGTTGCCACCGTCGGGCACAGGCGACAGTGATGAACACTGGTGGGGGAACGAATTTTCATAACAATCTTCTCTTCCTCTCTGGAGTAACACATCATTAACCAAACATCGCCGCGCCGTATAAGAGCGAGTCGAGACATCTTGCGGCCCCTGGCAACCCCGCATTACCATAACTGATGCGCAGATAGATTCCCTATCGCCTTCTTATGGGGCGCCGGGACCTGTGAGGGGGGAGTGGGTGAGGCCATAACCCAGGGTGACGGATAATGCATCTTGTGGGCCATACTATCCACGCCCCCTCTTCTCCGCCCTTGCTCTTCCTCCTCCTCCTCCTCCTCTGTAACGAGTAATGAACGGAGACGGTGAGACCTGCTGTGTTACCTTTAGTCACTTGACGGGTGATATGTGTGCGTGAGGTACTGTGAGCGATATGTGTGTGTGTGTGTGTGTGTGTGTGTGTGTGTGTGTGTGTGTGTGGCAGCAGCTGGGATAAAAGGAAGTGCTTGAAAGTTGGTCTTAATGCAGTTTTTATTGCCCTAAAGTGAAGGATTGTAATCTGTGGTACTAACACTCCTCTTCCTCTTCCTCCTTCACTCCTTCTTTTCTTCTCCCTTGTTTTCTATTATCTGTTCCCTCAAGCCTTTCTTTCCTCCCATTCCTTCGTCTCTTGTTATCATCATTATCATTATCTTGGCCTCCTTAATTCCTTATATTCTTCCATCCTCCTTTTTCTTCTCCTTCTCCTCCTTTCTTCTTCTTCTTCTTCTTATTATTATTATTTTTTCTTCTTTTCTTCCTCTTCCTCCTCCTCCTCCTCCTCCTCCTTGCAGCAAGAAGGATCTGTGTGTTGTGGGCGGGTGGGTGTTCCTCTGGTGCCTTGCGTGTTGGTTTTCGATGTTTATTTCCACATTTATTATCGGCAACTTTGTGCGTGATTCTCCTTCTACTTTCCTCGACACGGGATGATCTTGTGGATGCACGTAATCTTGCTTCTTAATGGCCGCCTCCCTTCATCCTTATCCCACTGTTGGCTGGTGTGTTTATCTTGTCTTGTATCAACCTTCCTTTCTCGTAATCTCTTCTCCTTCTGACCCTCTTCGCTTCCCTGTCTCTTCATTCTCTGCTTGTTTGCGATTTCTTGTGTCTTCTTTGACCCCCTCCTCTCTCTCTCTCTCTCTCTCTCTCTCTCTCTCTCTCTCTCTCTCTCTCTCTCTCTCTCTCTCTCTCTCTCTCTCTCTCTCTCTCTCTCTGATTACCCTCCAATCTCTTCTTTCTCTTTCCTCCCCTTCTTGTCTCTCCACTGGTTAGCCTCCAGTCTCCCCTTTCCTCCTCCTTCCATCCCTCACTGTGTCTCTCCTTCCCTGGTTAGCCCCAAGCCTCCCTCTCCCTCCATCCCTGCCTCCCCTTACTCCTCCCCCTCCGGTCCTTCTTTCATCTCACTTTATGCATTCCTTCACTGCCCGGACGAGGATCAGCTGAGCGCCAGGAGACAGCTCGTGGTCGCCCCGTCACCCCGTCACCCTCGCCTGTCACTCTTCCCCGCCGGCAGACTGTATGTGGTGCGCGTGCCAAGTGTCATCCGGTGCCGGTGTGTCGCGATCAAGAGGCAAGGGAAGGCACATCTCCGGCGTTATACTATACTTAGGAATACACAGGAAGGGTAGATACCAGGAAGCTAATGAGAGGGGTGGTTTAAGGTGAGGAATGTGTGTAGGGTGCTTCGTTACGTACATTTCTGTTCCAAGAGAGGGATGAGAGATTTATGTTCTATGTCTTTTTTAGTCCGTAACCTTACGCCTTTATAGAGACGTGAGTTGTAGCTTCGTAAATGAGTTTTTTTGTGAAGTTTATGCCATAAGTTTTTACTTCGTCACTTTAGTTAACAACTTTACTTCTTTACAAATACTATATGACTTATTGCTCCTTAAGAAACATTGCTAGTTTTTGTATGAAGATGTTTGGCAATTCATGAGAGGAACGAGTGGAAAATTAATGAGCTTCAGACAGAATTCCGGCGGTGAGATTTTTGAGTGCTAGGTGTAACAGGATAACTTTATGTAAATCTGGCGAGGGACCTCCCGTGTGTGGCGCCTCGAGGCGGAAAGGCTGCGTCAGGATGCGTTTAGGGGCAGGAAGAGCACAGGGCAGCAGACAAGAAAGGAAAATGAGACCCTGAGAGAATAAGCAATGAGGCGGTGACGCATCGTGGTGACACTCACCCTCACATCATGAGAAAGGATGAGTGTAGAAGGAAAATTTCTCATCCTGATTATTACACGTCAGGATGATGATTCATTTATGTTTTTAATGTCTTTTACGTCATTTTTTTTCAGTTAGTACATAGGTTTATTCTTAACCCATTTGGTGCCAACCATATTAATCATTAAATGAGCATCTTGCCTTTTTCAATTTGATGGTTTGGGATGTTCTTGAAGTCATATATGACCTAAACTTATTGAAGTATAAATTAATTTGCAAGATATGACATGTTCCCAAATGGGAACATTGGCAGGATCCCATGATAACATCCATTAAATAGAGAACGACAAATGATTTTTTTTTTAACATTTATTGTTCCTTTATAATGCAAAAATACAAAATAACATAAATTATATTTCTTTGAATGCTGTAACACAATTAAAGAAAATAATTATAAAGACCTTGTTTTCAGAAAGAAAAACGGCATATTGAAAATTTTTTAACCTTTCTACTCAGATGAAACACCTATGCTTCATGATACATTTTTAGGCATCCTGTATGAAGGAGCACATTACAACCTGAGCACATCATCCTAGTATTTTTCTTACAGTACCGGCATCTTCCCTGTTTTGTGCTTGAGACAGACACATGTTCCATCTGCATTTTCATATGGACATGGTGACCACTTGGCCCTGCAAGTGAAGGATTCCGTGCAGGTGCTTCAGAGAATAAGAACCTTACAACGCTGCGTGTAAATTCTAGTTGATCACTGCCTGTGTCATTTCCTTGTGATACAGTTGGTCTTTCATCTGTATCAAGCTTATCAGCAACTTCTACCCTGCCACAAACATCACGAGGGAGAATTTGCTCAGCATCTTGGCCTTCAGAGCAATCTTCAAGGAGGTTATCATCAATATTCTCCTCATCAGTAAGAGCCTGGTCTTCTTCTGGTGGAAGAATATTGATCTCCTCTCCATCCTCTTCTAAAACTAAGGCCACTGCCTCAGCGAGACTGAGCAACTTTGACATCTGTAAAAATGAAAAAACTGAATGAAAACATACATCTGTAATAATACAAAAAATATGCACACACAGAATATAATATATAATTATTGTTTACAAAATGTATAACAGAAGAAAATAGGTTAGCTGAAATACTCAGTACAAAAGTAATGCTTCATGTTTTTCTAGATGATTATGAGTATACAACCCTACGACTGTGTCTCCAAATCTGGCCATTGTTCCCATTTGGGAACAATTAGTTTCAGTCAGTAATATTCTAACTTTAAAAAACAAATAAAATATTTTTGGGCATATTCATGAATAGATAGCATATTCATCAGTAATTCTGTATGTACATCAGTAAACTGCACTCAGTATTACTTACCGATATCAACAAGTTTTACAGAGCTCCGAGGGAGGTGTGAATTCAGTGAAGTTCAACTTCCCACTGAGCACAGAAGGCGGCAGCCTGACATGTTTACGCACGATGACTGGTGCAAAATGATCCTGTTCAAACATGAGGAAGAACGATCTCCCCCTACAAGCATGTTTCATTGATAATAATAGCATATTAATATGTGTTCCCAAATGGGAACATTGGCGATATAAAGCTTGATTGTAAAGAATATCATAAAGATTTGTAATTAGTAGTAGAACCCATTACCACCAGACGAGAACATCATTCCTTGCCGGGGCTTTGCAATTAGAAAAACTCATTTGCATCTCGGCACCACGAACAGCCAAGTGACTGATTAATTAAACGTGATCACCTCGATGTGGACGCTGAGGGATGAGTTCCATGGAGTGAATGAATTCCTGTGTGGTCGAGACTTTAATACAGACGCTAAGAAATTACCCCCCCCCAACTTTTTTTTTTTTTTTTCTTTTCGTTTGCTGTAGGTTTGTTTCTCCAGGTAAACTCTCCTCAGCAACATTCCACTCACAAGATTTTTTTCCCTTGATGTATTACGCTTACATTATTTTACTGTATATTAAAGCACTTTTGAAAGGAAAGACGGAAAATCCAAAACTTGAAAAAAAAACTAGAAAAATAAGAGAAACTTACCTGGCCAAACACCAAAAGACAGGTAAGCCAAGTTATCTGAGGACTGGTTACGAATAATTTTGAGTGTTTTTTTTTTTTTTTTTTTTAGCTAGGAATCTTTGTGAGCGAAATCTTGTTGGCTGGAAGTTATACTGAAGCACATTCGTGAAAGAGGTCTGGAATGAAGCACAAATACAGCCAGCAACTCTTCCCCATGCGGATCAGATCAAACAGTACCATGAATCTTGTACAACTCTCCTTTCTGGGTAAATATTCATGAGTGCATATCTGGGAGCCTCGCTGGTGGTCTGTGGGGGGAGCGGGTGAAGTGGGGAACCTGCTGGACGTGGAGGTGTGGCTCGGTTGTGCTCTAGACGTGGGGTGTTATTAGACACTGCGATAAGACTCCTCAGGCACCCAGTAGCTCGTGAATCTCGTCTGGAAGTCCTTGTTCACTGGGTCCTATCTTTACGTCCTGGGAAAAAAGCTGTGTTGGTTTGATGGCGTGCTTAGTGTTCCCGATATTTGTCACTTTCTTTTATTTGTGTGTAATTCTTCTCTCTCTCTCTCTCTCTCTCTCTCTCTCTCTCTCTCTCCCTCTCTCTTTTATATCTTTTAGTACGTGTTCTTCCCAGTTCCCTCATTCATGTCTTTCTTCTCCCTTACTCCTCTTATAGATTCTGGTTCCTGTGTGTTTATTGTCCTTCCTCTCACTGACTTGTGTATTGCTTCCTTATTTTTCCTTTTCTATTCTCTTTCTCTTGTAGCACATCTGTCTTTCCATCTTTCCTCGTATAAACCCTCTTTCCTTTCATCTCGCTTTCTCATTCATACTTTCCTCCCTTCCCACTCTCTTTTTAAACTTCCTTCCCTTTCCTCTTGGACGCTTCCTTTCCTTCTTCACCCTTTTTCATTCTTGTTTTCTTCCCTTCAACATATTCCTTCCTCTTCTCCACTTCTATTCTTACTTATCTTCCTCGTGCGATTTTCTCTTTCCTTAATTTACCCTCTCGCACGCTCACCCTTCCTCCCAAGCACTAGACGTCTTCAGCGAACTCTTAATTTGTTCTCTTTGGCGGACGGAGCGTATGTACGAGGCGGTGCTGACTAATAGAGAACCTCAGTCGTTGCCTCGGGATCAGGTGTCGCTTGGGTGTCGCGCTGACGAGGGCAGAGAGAGAGAGAGAAAGAGAGAGAGAGAGAGAGAGAGAGAGAGAGAGAGAGAGAGAGAGAGAGAGAGACCATTAATATTTGACAAGGTCCACGCTTGGTCCTCCTGTCAAGAGAGATGGAGGATGTTTCGTTTTTATGTATTCCTTTTTTTTTTTTTTCTATTTATTTATTTATTTTTTTCCATTCTCGTCTCGTCTCTCAACTCCGGGTGTCGTGGTGTGGACTGACTAATTTCCTAAGTCGTAGTGTAAATAGTCAGATTTATGGGCTCCCGTTTGACATAAACATACACACACACACACACACTTAGCCTCCACCAACCCACGTACTCTCCCTGTGGTGGCTCCCCTAACACATTGCATTGCCTTACGTACGTTTTTTTATAGATACACTTTGACTACTGGCTTCCCTTCCTGCTCCGCGACCGTCTGATCTCCTTTACAACAGGCTCTAGTGGAATTTATTGGACTTTTCAAGGATGTTTTTTTCTTATGATTCTAGCGATAGGTTAACAAGTATTCAGTACCATCAACGGGAAAAACACCCATGAGAACCAGAGTAATCGCCTTTGTGGCCTTTGAAAATAGTGTTTAAGTGAGTCAAAAGTTTGAAAATACGGGGCTGTACCGCTTCTCCTCTCTTCTCTTCTCTTTCTCGCTCCTAACACGGTCTCGAGTGGGTCTAGTATATCTTCTTCTTTACGAGGGGAGTATTGCTGCTGTAAATCTGTCTTCAGCATCGCGGCCAGCTGATGAAACTCTGATTAACACCGAGGATTCGAACACTAATCTGCGAACTCGTATCCTGAAGGCCAAGTTTGGTAAGAGAAACTGGCGCTCGTGTTGACGCCTCTTGTCCGAAATGGAGAATTATTTGCATTTTGAAGACCCTTAAATACGCTGCCCGTGCGAGGTGGGAGGAAGTGGTCTCATTACAAGTAAATATGGTGCTGTTGACGTCTCATGTAAGCGAGTTTTTATTTATCTATTATCATTATTCATTTTTTTTTAACACATCCGCGCCACTCATTAAGAAGGAGCTTATGTAAACCGCAGTGTGGCGAACGTGAGATGCTAAACGTGGAAAGAAAACGGAGGGAAGATTCGAAACATGAGATACGAAACCACGGCGTAATCTCGGATTGTGGACGAGGGTAAGGCAAACCAGACCGACAGAAGCAGGTGATGTTATCGGGGCGAGGCAGGTACCCAGGAGGAGGAGGAGGAAGAAAAGGAGGAGGAGAGGGCAGAGTAACTTCCATCCCTTCTCATCCTTAGCTTTCCACCACATTAAGGTCGTCTAGCGTAGTTTATGGGCCTGAAGGAAGGATATTTGGTCCTCTCATGAAATCTTACATTACACGACCTTCGGATATTTGCCTGATCTAACCTGTATTACCTGACGGAGTAACACAATCGCGCGGCTCACCTGTGGGGCTTCAGGGCATGGTGTGGTTGTGTCTGGGGAGGTGTGGCTAGGAAAGGAAGGTGGTGATTGAATGACTGATTGATTGATTGATTGTTTGATTGATTAAATGATTGACTGACTGACTGGTTTATTTAAATCTTTTACTGCTAGCAGTTAAAGCATTGCATAAGTTAGTTACTTGGACAAACAGAAAAAAAAAGAGAATGGGAAGTTAATCTTATATGTTTTCGGCTACAGAAGTATCGAAAAGACTGTAGTACGAAAAAAACAAATCTCTAATAAACTGCAAATAACCAAACAGAGAGAGAGAGAGAGAGAGAGAGAGAGAGAGAGAGAGAGAGAGAGAGAGAGAGAGAGAGAGAGAGAGAGAGAGAGATCACTGAAGGAGTTAGAGTAAAGGCGCACGATCAACTTTGGATGCGTCAGACGAATAAAGACTTTCTGCAAATGTACCAAAAAAAAAAAAAAAAATAATAATAATAATAATACCATAAACAACAGGATCAAATCACATGTCACGGCTGAGAAACTGCAGGTGTAAAGGTGTGAGTGTCAGGTTTGGAATGTTATTGAGCAGGGTGTTAGGGTGTTAGGGTGACGGGGTGTTGGGGAGAGGGGGTGAGGGGAAGCATGTCAGTGGGGTGCGTTCATGTTTCTGTGTTGGAAGATGTAGGTGGCGCTAATTGGATGATTGATTTATACTTTCCTGTCGCCTCAGCATCGGGGTCAGAATGATGGGTGGCAGGGACGAGGGGACGGAAGACATGCTAGTGGTGTTTGTAAATCTGTTGGAACCTTAAAAATAATAATGAAAAAGGAGAAAGCAAGAAAAGAAGAAAAGCGAGGTACTGATTAAAAACAAAAAACAAGAACGTAAGAAAAACTAGATAAGGAAGAGAAAACGAAAAGAAAAAAAACGAAGTACTGAGAAGAAAACGAAAAGGAAAAGCAGAATACTGAGAAGAAAACAAGAAGACAAGAAAACAAAAAGAGAAAACGAAAAGAAAAAAAAATACGGGGAAGAAAACGACGACAAAACAAAACAAGATACTGAAAAGAAAACGAAAGAAAAAAAATAAATAAATAAGATAAAGAAAATAAGGAAGAAAGAGAAATAGAGAACGCATAAATAACCAGTAACGGGAACAATTATATAAGTAAGAAGGAAGAAGAGGCGCCGGCAGACGGATGGCAGTCACGACCACAAGGGAAAGGTATTGGCCGCACAGCAAACATCATGAAAACTGTGCAGCATTCAGGTCACAGCGAACCTCACGCCTAAGTCTCCGAGTCGATGTCCTTTATCGTGAGTTTGTTTTCATTGGTGCATCGCCGCGTGTCCACTTATGTATTACACTCACGATTTGTTGCTTTAGTCATTTAGATATATTAAGTTTCGAGGAATTTAAAGATGTTTTATTATTTTACTTTAGAAATGGTTTATATTAATTGAAAAAAAAGTATGGATATT
>NC_087156.1:27114496-27119496 GCF_035594125.1 Scylla paramamosain | reverse complement strand
CACACACACACACACACAAACACACATTAAGCTCAGGTCAGTTTGTTTACTGTGGGTCAGGATGGTTCTTATTTTTGTGTTTGTTTACCTTTTTTACGGGGTTCCTGAAGGGGGCCAGCTGGGTCCTCTCGCCACATCCTTGTGTCGCCGCTCACCCGAAACACGGCGCCTCTCACGTTGCAAGGAGGAGGAGCAGAAGGAGCAGAAGGAGGAAGAGGAGGAGCAAGAGGAGGAGGAGAAGGAGGAAGAGGAGAAGGAGGAACACAAAGGACGAACAATTATTACCGGCTCTATTGGTTCTTAAGGTGCTGTTTGTTGTGTATATGGTACTTACTATCACACATACGGTGGGGGAAGTACTTACATAAAGTAGACGTGGAGGAGGAGGAGGAGGTGGAGGAGGAGGACAAGATATAGATGATGAGGATGATGATGATGATGATAATGATGATGATGATGATGATGATGATGATGATGATGATGATGATGATGAATAAAAAGAAAGAAATAGAAAGTAAGGAATAGAACATGAAAACAAAGGGAATTTCCACGAGAAAATTAAGAATTAAGATTTAAAAAGTTCGAATGAAGAAAATCTGAAAATACTGCAGAAATCTGAAATAAGAGGAAAAAAACATAAGGCAGGAAAAAAAAAAGAAAAAAATGACAGAGAGAGAGAGAGAGAGAGAGAGAGAGAGAGAGAGAGAGAGAGAGAGAGAGAGAGAGAGAGAGAGAAATGAGGAGTGGCTATTAAAGAAGCGAGAAGAGACGCTTTAAATAAGTTGTGAAGTGAGAGGAGGCGGATTGAGATGAAATGAGACGGGGAATGAGAGAGAGAGAGAGAGAGAGAGAGAGAGAGAGAGAGAGAGAGAGAGAGAGAGAGAGAGAGAGAGAGAGAGAGAGAGAGAGAGGACTAGGAGGAGGAGGAGGAGGATAAGGAGGAGATGACAGCGGAATATGAAAACTGATAGCTTATGTATTTTTGATTGAATGAAGCTCTCTCTCTCTCTCTCTCTCTCTCTCTCTCTCTCTCTCTCTCTCTCTCTCTCTCTCTCTCTCTCTCTCTCTCTCTCATCCGTCACCCTGTCCACGCCCTACACCCTCCCTCTCTCCGCACCACAGATAAGCCCAGGACGGCGTGACGTAACCACAGCAACCAAACACTACACGACTCAGGAAATTTTCCTTCCGTTTTGAAATATACGTCAAGATTAACTCCGGAAGTGTAAATAATGTTGAAATGTAAAGTGAGAAAAATACGTACCACCTTCCATTTTCCTCTGTGATATTAAATTAAGTTGTTTTCTTGTACTGCTACTGCTGCCACTACCGCTACTACTACTACTGTTACTATTACTACTACTACTACTACTATTACTACTACTACTACTACTACTACCACTACTACTACTACTACTGACACATGGCATTTCTTTAATTTTCTATCATATCCTTTATGGCCCCGCCCTTGAGCTCAGTGCGTTCAAATTACGTTATGCAAAGCTTGTTTCTAAGTTATGGGTGACGTCAGAGAACGAAGGCATCGCTTACTGATAAAAAGGGCGACGGGCGTGTTGCGTGTGGGTGGCGACGGGGCGTGGGAGGGGGAAAGGAGGTGCGCGGGGAGAGGGAAGGAAAGGGAAGGGCGATAGCTGAGGAGGGAAGGAGGCATGGGGATGGGTGATAAAGGGTGAGGGAGGGAAGGAAGAACGGAAGGAAAAAAGGGAGAAGAGTAAAAAAAAAGGGACGGAAGATGGGTTAATGAAAGAGGGACGGGAAGGAGAGATGTTAGGGAAGGGATATTTCAGGGAAAGGAAAGTGGAAAGGTTTTGGAAGAGGGAGGGGAGAGGGAAAGGAGAATGGGCACATACACACATACACACACACACACACACACACACACACACACACACACACACACACACACACACACACACACACACACACCAGAGAACAGGAAATATAGGGAAGAAGCAAAAAAAAAAAAAAGAATACAGTTTACGAAATACGAGACGAAGGAAGAACACGAGGAGGAGGAGGAAGAGGAGGAGGTGGTGGAGGAAAAGGGAGGAGAGGACAAAGGGCGGGTAAAGGGAGGTAAAGGAGAGATGATGACTGAGCTGAACAACACGAGACTTTATAATGAAATCCTCTTCCTCAGATTTACGTCCCTCGGCGGCATATCATTAATTTCTGTCATCACGCCATAAACTTGCTTGCCTCTTTTTACACCACTTCCTCCTCCTCCTCCTCCTTTCCTTCTCACCGCACGCCTCACGCCCCTCCCTTTCCCTCCCGTCCCCTCCCGCCCATCCACCCAGACGCGCGCAAGAACCAGACTAAGTACGAATAGAAAATGGAAAAGAAAGGGTAAGAGAGGCGTAGGCAAGGGACACTAAAGCAAATGTTAAAAAGTAGGAGGTTGAAAGTACAAGATGGTAGAGTAGATAGAAGAGAATAACCAGGGAATGCGATAATAAAAAGGCTCAGAAGAATGAAATGGAAGGGGTAGACGTAGGAAAAGAACTTAATGTAGGAAAATTTTAAATAACGTACGAATGAGAGAATAAGAACATAATAATAACAAAGATAAGAGGGAGAGAGAGAGAGAGAGAGAGAGAGAGAGAGAGAGAGAGAGAGAGAGAGAGAGAGAGAGAGAGAGAGAGAGAGAGAAACGCTATCCTAGTACTCTTTAACAAAAACAAAAACAAAAAAAAAATATATGGAAAAAGATCTAGATGGTCTTAATAAGCAAAATGTTTCCGGCTGATAATAAGCAGACTTTCCTTTTAGCAGTCTCTCGGCAGCAGTGTTGAGGAGGGTGGCGCCTGCTGCTCCTTCCCTCACCCATTGTTTGCAAGAGGGAAGGCGCGAAGAGGAGGGTGAGAAAGGAAGGGGCGAGGGGGAGGGTAAGGAAGGAAGGGGGAAAGGTAAGGAAGGGGACGTCAAGGAAGATTGTGAGGAAACGAGGTTATAAAGCAAAGGAAGGGGAAAAAGGTGTGTGGACGAGGGTGTGTCGGGAAGAACGGCGACAGGGTATGAGAAGGAAAGGGAGAGCGAAGATTAGTGTGAAGGGTTGGGAAGAGGTGTTTGTGGAGCGAGGAGGTGAGTGGACTGAGAGAGAGAGAGAGAGAGAGAGAGAGAGAGAGAGAGAGAGAGAGAGAGAGAGAGAGAGAGAGAGAGAGAGAGAACTTTTAGGACGTTAAGTCAAGTGGTTTATTTATTTCACAGTTTACGTGTAGTATGAGCAAGTGATCAAATTAAGAGAACAGCCTGAGAATGTCCTTTAATGTACTGGGAAGAACAGTCAAGGTAGGAAAAAAATGTAAAAAGAAAAACAAAAGGCCGCTCATAATACACTCCTACTCCCTTAAAAGAAAAAAATTTAAAAAAGTAGAAAAATCGAGAGAAAGATCACTGAAGTCTTTAACGCGTCTTGATAATTAAGCAAAAAAACTGGGAAGAACAGTCAAGGTAGGAAAAAAAAATGTAAAAAGAAAAACAAAAGGCCGCTCATAATACACTCCTACTCCCTTAAAAAAAAAAATTAAAAAGTAGAAAAATCGAGAGAAAGATCACTGAAGTCTTTAACGCGTCTTGATAATTAAGCAAAAAACTTGAAAGACTTCTAGAAACTAAACATAAACGGTGAGAGTAAGTAAAAAAAAACAAAGTAAAAAAATAAATAAATAAAAGACGAGACAAGAAAATGATGAAAAGGCATTATTAAAAAGTAAGGCGAGAAGAGACGAGAAAGAGGGAGAGAAAAGGCGAAAGAAGAGGTCATAAAGAGAAGGAGGTGGAGAAGGAGGAGGAAGGTACGAGAAGAAAGAACAATAGCCGTCTTATATCTCTCTGGGGACTATTAATGTCTGCGTGAACCCTATTGTGGCTTCCTTTGTGAAAATGATCATAACGCTTTCTGACTTACCTGGGTGTTACCTGACGCTCGGCGGGTGATTGAGGCGGCGTGACGAAGACAGATTGATGGATTGACTAGTAACAGGTTGTGGTGATTCTCTGGTGTCTGTTGTCTCCTCTCCCTTATTGATTCGTACATGTGATCCTTTCTTTATTCTCTCTCTCATTCATTGTATTAGTGGGATGAATTTTTAGTCTCTCTCTCTCTCTCTCTCTCTCTCTCTCTCTCTCTCTCTCTCTCTCTCTCTCTCTCTCTCTCTCTCTCTCTCTCTCTCTCTCTCTCTCTCTCTGTTTTATTGTGTTTGTGTTGTGTGTGAATGCTTTTTTTTTTCTTTCTCAGCGTCAATTGTAAGTTGTTTGCATGACTGTGGTGTTTGTGCTGTTGCCTGGTCCTCCTTCTCTCTCTCTCTCTCTCTCTCTCTCTCTCTCTCTCTCTCTCTCTCTCTCTCTCTCTCTCTCTCTCTCTCTCTCTCTCTCTCCTACCTCTCTTTCCTCCAACTTTATTTGATATTTTGTTTTTTTTGTTATCTCTCATTTGTCTCTTGATTTCTTTCCTGCTTTCTCATTCGGTTCTCACATTTTTTTTCCTCTCTTCTTCCGTCTATTTATCTCTTTATCTTTCCTTTACTTTCATTCTCCTTTTCACTCGTCTCCATCTGTTTACTTCATCCTCTGTCTTACTTCTTCCTCACTCTCTTATTTACTTCTTCCCTCCTACTTCCTTCAGTCCTCTCTTCTCCTCTTCTAGCCTCTTACCTGTCCTTCTTTTCTCCTTTATCCCCCCACTTCTTTCGCTTCTTCTCCTCCTGTTCTATTTCTCTCTTGCCTCTCTACCTGTTCTTTTCTTCAGCTTCTCTATCATTTCTTCCACTTCTCTCTTATCTCCTCTTTCGTATTTCTCCCCTTCTACTTCTCTTCCTTCTTCCTCTTTTTGCTTCTTATCGGTCTCTGCTCGCCCGCCTCGCCGGAAGAGGGGCGCCCGCTACTGGCATCAATTAGCGTCCTGGCAGCCAATTTTACGAGTTGCGCAGGTAACCCGGACATGGCCAGACCCGTGCCGCTGATTAGATAGTCCTCCC
>NC_087156.1:27099496-27106996 GCF_035594125.1 Scylla paramamosain | reverse complement strand
AATTATAGCTGGAGGGTGCCTGCTTGGCTGTCTGTACGTGGGCTGCAGGGGAGGGAGGGGCGGCGCTGTGGGTAAGGTGAAGGAGAAAGGCACGGGCATCTCTGTATATCCCCCTGTGTGTGTGTGTGTGTGTGTGTGTGTGTGTGTACGGAGCGATTACACCTTTACCGTAATCACCGCTAATAAAGGTGCGCCCATGAAATAGAGTCGGAGAAGCAAATAGGTACTTAGGACGCGTTACTGCACAAAGGATACATATTTTGCATTTTTGCGTGAGACATAAGCACATGATGATGATGATTACTGGGCGGAGGCTTTTCCTATCCTTTCTTTCTCTCTTCCTATCATCTCTCTCTCTCTCTCTCTCTCTCTCTCTGCTTCTCCATTCCTAAGTGTCTGTTTTTTTTCCCTATTTCCCGTCCTGTCTCTGTCTATCATTTCTCTCTTCGCATCTCCATCCCTTTATCTCCTAGTCTCTTTCTGAGTCTCTTTCTATCATCTCTGACCTTACCTCACCATCCTTTTCTTTAGTTCTGCCTACTTTACTCCCTGCGTCACTATCTATCATTCTTTCCTTCACCTCTCCGTCCCTTCGTGCTTATTTATTTCACTTCCCTATGAGTGTCCTTTCCAATCATTCTTTCCTTCATCTCTCATTTTCTTCGTTTCTATTTCTCTTCACTTTCCTCTTTCCGTCCATTCCAATCATCCCTTTTTTTTTCACCTATCCATTTTTTCGTCTCCATTTCTCTTGTTGCGTCCATTTCTTCACCTCCTGATATTTCTTTTCACTTCCCTCTGCCATTCCTACTACCCCTTCCTTCACCTCTCCATCCCGTCATCTCTCCGCTCGTATTTCTCTCTACTTCCCCCTGACGTCCTTTCTTTTCCCTCTCTCTTTCTCTCTCTCTCCCTCTCTTCCTCTCGCCGCTCAGCCTACTATCTGGCCACGCCCATATAAGGCATTACGGGGCCCAGATCGTGTCGTGCACCAATTTGACGATAATCACAAGTGTGGTTCCCTGGTAATGGTGACCCGCGCGCCATCTGTCTTCGGCCACCTCCTTTAACAGCACCTTCTGCCGCCATCAGGTTTCGTAAAGGCAGTAGTAGCGTTTTTGCAGACGACTTGTGAGGGAATCCGGATTACCCAGCAAGGTTTGTGCGAGTGTGGTGGACGTGGGTGTGTTGTGGGTTCGTCTCTCTTGAGTGCTATGAGTTTCGTTTGTCTGGTTAGGAATGCTTGCGGTGGTGCAGGAAAAGTCTTGTAAGAGGTTTGTTTGAGTGTAAAGACAGTCAAGAAATACGGTTTTTTTTTCTTTTTGTGTTTAAGTGAGGAGAGTTTGTTTGTGTGTGTGTGTGTGTGTGTGTGTGTGTGTGTGTGTGTGTGTGTGTGTCTGGGATGTGGGGAGGAGCATCATGAAGGCTAGAATATAACTTATGTGTGTTGATGCAGCGAAATAAGTACACGCGTGATATCGTAAACTCTCCAGACATAGAAGGGGAGATATTTTTTCTTCCCCCTGCGTAGTGTTTGCCAGGATGCGTGTGGAGTCCGCGAGGAGGGTGGAGGAGAGTGGATTGTGTGGGTGGAGCGCAACGAACCTCCACTCATCCTTCCTTTCCTCACTGCTCGCAAACACGGGCCAAGCTTTGCAGGGCCAGAGTGACGGAGGAGTTTTACCTTCTATTGATACAAGACTTTTTTTTTTATCCTGACGCTGGAAATCTGCAGACAAGAAGTGTGTTTTTATATCAATTACGTCACATTTACTTCTTCTCCCTCTCCCATATTTGACAAGACTGACATATAAATAAAAACACCACGAAGATTTGGAGTTTATAAAGTACTTCTTATATATACTTTTTCCCCATCGTGCCAAATATGAAGGCGAGGTAATGCTACGGAGGAAAATGAGATTTGTTACCGAGCGCCGATAGGACGAGAATCCGGCCGGCGTCCTGCACGGAGAGAATCTTGATTGTGTTATGTTAAGCAGAAACCGAGTTGATTTCGTATACCACTCGCTTGGCTAAAGTGAAGAGAGCAATCGGCGTGTATGTGTGTGTGTGTGTGTGTGTGTGTGTGTGATATTAAGGCGTCATGTGCGGCTGTGTATTCTCATCTGATATCTACGTACACAGCAGCTCTTACGGGAAGGGGCGTATGTGTGTGTGTATGTGCGTGTGTGTGTGTGTGTGTGTGTGTGTGTGTGTGTTCTTGCGTACATAAGTCTGTTTCGTTTATTTTTCTCTGATATCTTAACGCACTGAGCAGCCTCCACGCTAAACACAAACAGAAACACGAAGCAAGTAGACGAGTAGACGAGCAGACGAAGACAACAAACCTTAGAACGTGACGAACCGAGGAGTGGAGTGACCAGACGGAGAGCAGCAGGGAGGTCCGCAGGGGTGTGTCTTTACTCCTGTCGTCAGCTGGGAAAGATCTGCGTCGCCATTACTCTTCAGGGAGGGAAAAGCCGATAGGAAGGGTAGGGCAGGGAAGGGAGAGAGGAGATACAAGAAAAGGGGCAAGGAAAGGAGGGTAGATATGAGGAAAGGGAGATGAAAAGGAGCAGGAGGTGAGGAAGGGGGAAGATAGGGAAGGGAAAGGGAGAACTCGAATGAAATGTGTAGGAAGATGATTTTGATGAAGGAAGAGGAGGAGTTTGGGAGGAATAAGAGAAAACAGTGACAAAGGAAGAGAATACATGATAATAAATGAGAAGAACAAATATATGGATTCCTGTTGGTCTATAGGGAAGGTATCTGTTTTTATATATATTGGATGGGGAAGATAGGCGGAAATAGATATGCATGTTTTATACAGGAGCTGCCATGTGGAGGTATAATGGCCTGTTGTCACTTCCCTTACTTTCTCATATTCTGTTCATTGTTATATACTAGTGACTGTTTGAAATGCAGCAGCTTACCCGGCTCCCTCTCTACTGTGAGTTGCGTTTCCGCTTAACCCTTTCAGTGCGATATGCAACAATTCACAGCACTAGAAGCAATACATAGAATCTTTGTAAGCATCTATAAGAAAAAAGATAATGAAAAAAAGAATAGATTTTTGCAATTTCTAGGCAGTACAATGTTTGGTGGCTGTAGAACAAGAAAAAAGTATTTCAAAATGGTTAGTAATCAAGGAAGGACATGTCATACTGAGAATATATCAGTACTAAGGCTTTGTAAGGTCGTCAGCGGGTCAGAGGGTTGAAGACTGAGGGAAGAAACGAAACACAATGCGAGCGAATGTATTGTGTGACTCGGCTATTGACCAACACCATACCAGTAAACTACCAGTGGGAGAGAACAGGATAAGAGGCTGGGATGGAGTGTGGGAGGGGAGGGAAGAGAAGAGCAGAGAAAGCCATGTCGTTCAGGTTAGCTACGAGGGTTTCAATAAGTTACTACCGGCAGCTGAGGACAACCTCGTAACTCACATTCCGGTTGAAATCACTGTGGTTAGAAACGATTTACGACAGCACTGCGTGTCTCTACAGCGTTTAGGAGCAGCGCTTAATGATTCAGAAGAATATAATATCCAGAGAGAGAGAGAGAGAGAGAGAGAGAGAGAGAATAAAACAACTCAACGACTGTTACTGGAGACCCAAAAGAAAACTACACTTCATGTTAATTAACAATAAAGTAGTCAAGGCAAAGACTAAGTGATTTTAAGAATTAATTAAACACTCACGGATCCTTGTAGTCAAAACACGAACGTGAGGAGGAGAGCGACGTGACCAGCCTTTTTTCACACCCTGTAATGATTCATTGGTTTCGTATTCTATCTGGACACAAACAAGCAATTATCTACTAGCCAAACAGCCGTCCATCACATCACTAACACTTCACGCGTCCCAACAAACGCCCACTCTTCGCGGACACAAACCAGCCAACCGAACCCGCCAGACACCAGGACAAAAATGAGGATGAAAAATAGACAGACGGGAAGAAATAGAATCATGGACGTAATCTGAAGTAACGTGGATGGAACAGAGGAGATTCAGAGTTCATGGTTGTAAGAGATAAGATGATGAATTGGGAGAAATGGGATATGATAACAGGAAATACTAGAAGGTTAGAGTAAGTAATGAAGATTTTACTACCGGATGAAATTTAAGCTAGTGTCAGGGAGAAGGATAAGGACAAATCAGGAAGAGAAACTGAATGAAAAAAAAAAAATAGTACTGATGTTTTTTTTTTTTTTCTCAGAGGCAATACAGTATGAAGGAGGAGACACGATACGTAACTAAATAATCGATTGATATTCTAACCTCGTAGGGAAAAATACAAGCTACTTCATAATAGCAGAGAAGAAGAAAAACTGAAAGAAAAAAAATAATAATGATAATAAATATTTTTTCTCAGAGACATATTACAATACAAAGGAGGAGATACGATACATAGGTAAGTAACTGGTTGATATTCTAGCCTCGTAAAAAAAAAAAAATTCAAGCAACTTCATAATAGCAGAGAGGCAATTACTGTGGCCGCGAGTAGCATCACATTTAACCAGTAGCAGTGCAAACCGGTTCATCCACTCCCGGGATATAGGTTCATATAACATAGACACAATGCTGCCTAATGGAATTTAATTTGCAAACTTTTGTTATCTGTCATGACTGCATCTCTGATAAGTGTCAATTAAGTGAACACACACACACACACACACACACACACACACACACACACACACACACACACACACACACACACACACACACCACTCGCTAACTCAGTCGTAGCAGTCTTTGTCATTTAGCGGACTGAGATTCGCGTCTTGCTCAGTTTGCAAAGACAACGGTTCACTGATACTTGGCCACGAGGGAAAACAGAGAATGGAAAGGAAGACGATAAAATTTAGGCGAGGGAAAACACCAGAGGCCTTAAAGAACAAAGGACAACACCGATGAACACATAATCGTCTGTTTGGTGGTGACAACGGTGCACCAAATATGGAACCAGACAAGGAAAACAACTGTGTGTGTGTGTGTGTATGTGTTTAGGTAGGTAGGCAGGGGAGAGGGAAACGGCTTGCTAATCCCGGAACAAGATAGGAGAGTGTTATCGCCAAGGACATGACCACTCCAGCAGGTGTCGATTGGCTGCTCTCAGGGGGCGCTGCTCTATATGGCGCTGACTTATCTCACTTGCGACTCTTGAAGGAAGGACATGGGAAGAAGAACGAGCTGGAGGAGGAGGAGGAGAAGGAAGAGGAAGAGAAGAGGATAGAGTAAGTTCCTAGTCCCTCTCTACCTTCCCTGCACGGACCTTACACCTATCCTCTGCCCGAGCACCGCCGCGGCCTCGGACAATCAGACAACACCTTGCCGGGATAATGAATGTGCAATTGTGCGTTTGCTACGACTACACTCTTAACTCACACGTGTGGAGACTATTAATTTTCACCTGCGAGTGGCCACCAACAAAAGAGCATTGCAATTTACGAAGTAGCAGTTTTACATCAAGCGGAGACGTGGGACTGTATATTTTCGGCCGTGAATGGCTTTCGACAAAAGGACACTGAGATTTAAAGTGTAGCAAGTTTACATCCACTCGAGATCAGTGACATAGTAAACTTATTCCACTTCTATCGCTCATACTTGTCTTAGTCGTCAGAGTGACACGTGTATCGTTCAGATTATTTAGTATTTCCTCTTATCAGTTAACACGAGGAGTCTGATCAGTGTATATTTTGCTCCACTCTAAGTCTTGGTGTGGCGCGGGTGGCTGGCTGGCCTGGGAGAGGGGTGAAAGGGAAGATGGAGCCAGCTATAGAGAAGGGTCGTTGGGGAGATGAGCGTACACATTGAAGAGAGGATGGAAGGTGGGGAGAAAACTCAAATAAAGAAAAAAGTTGAGAACGAGAGAAATGAAAATGAGAAAAATAAGTAGAAACGAAAGAAAAATTAGGAGAAAGTAGGAAAAGTCGGATGGAAGAAAACGCTGAACAACAAGAGGAAGAAAAAGGGAGGCGAAAAGAATGAAATGCAACTAACCAAAAGAGAAGGATATAGAAGCAAAGAAGAGGGAGACAAAGGGAATGAAAAGGGAGCATAGGGCAGGTATTGAGATAGGAAGGGTGAAGGTGGAGGGTCTTGAAGGGGGCCCACTATAAGAGAAGGCTGGCTGGGGCACGTGATCGCTCTTGGTCAGCCGAGCAAACAAACACTTAATCTTGACCCTCGCAGCAACACCGTGTAGTGCCGAGGTGCGACTTTCTTGCCCGCACCGAATTCTGCCTCGTATTTTAGCCCTTGTCAAAGAATGAGATCGAGAAGTACTGGTTGTGCATGTTGGTATTGTGTGGCTATATTTAGTGTGTGTGTGTGTGTGTGTGTGTGTGTGTGTGTGTGTGTGTGTGTGTGTTAGGTACATTTCTTTTTAGCCATCTTGAATAGTTTCATGTTTATTGTTGATTCTGTCACGTGGCATTACAAATTTTGGGTAATGTCCAGGTGTGTGACAAGCTCTCTTCCGTGTTTGAATCTTATGTAGTAGTCAAATTAGCGCTTCTCTAATATATGTAGTTATTATGAACCATTACATGTATTCATGCATTTACAAACTACGGAAACTATTTCACGCATGTTAGAAAATTTCTTTACTGTGAATTCTAAAGGAAATGTTTTAAAAGCAAACCGTTTTCCGTCAGTCACAGTCTGTCAGAAAAAAAGATATAATGATACCCTGCAGAATTTGAATAAGTGGTACAGTTTGCTACACGCCAAGGCTCTTCCGGGAACGCCTTGATTAATGACAATAACATGAGTGTCTTCTTACTGTTCCCAAAACTTAAACATTCCCTTCCGTCCCTCCTGCATCACATAACTTTACTCTAATTACCGTGACCTTAGCGGAATATCACGCCTTACCACCTCAACCCACCACCAAGGATGCGGGTGTAATGCCCTGACAGGAAGAGAGACACTCCCTAGAACGCCTTCGCATCAGCATAACGTCGAGGGCCGCATCACCTCACCCTCGCCTGACGTGACCCTAACTTGCCTGGGGCGCGCAGAGTTCGGGGCGACACCCTGTAAAGACCCGCATTAGCATTCCCCCACCTTGAGATACCACGTAAAGACCCCCTCATAAGGGCGTCCTCACCCAAGGCTCCCCCACGAAGCTTCCCCGCACGCGCCGCCTTGTTGGAGCCTTGTAGGGGTGGCGTCCGCGGGGCCCCGTCAACACACGTCATGTCGCGGGGTCTCGAGCCCTCGCGGGAGAGTCTGGCCGTGTTGGATCCGCCCTGAGAGAATATAAATCACCTGTTCCCGATAGCTTGGCGAGATAGTAAGAGAGAGAGAGAGAGAGAGAGAGAGAGAGGGGGGGGGGCTGTATTCAGAAACGCTTTCCTCCCTCACCACGACTATTTTCAAAGGTTATGGAATTAATTAACCGGGTTCTTATGAGTGTTTTTTTTTTTCCCCTGTTAACATAGTGAAAATCTTATTAATCTAGAACCGCAAAAATACCCTTGAAAACCTATGT
>NC_087156.1:27089496-27096996 GCF_035594125.1 Scylla paramamosain | reverse complement strand
GGGGGGGCTGAGATGAATACATGTTATTTCTGTTTTAATGAGAGGAATAATTACATTTCTAGTACCGGTGTCAGTAGAGAGAGAGAGAGAGAGAGAGAGAGAGAGAGAGAGAGAGAGAGAGAGAGAGAGAGAGAGGGGGGGGGGTGGCAGACAGACCAACAGATAGAGGAAATAGTTGCGATGCAGCAGGCGTTCCTGAGGTGAAGGTGATGTCCCTCTCCCGCGGCTACTTCTCTCTCTCTCTCTCTCTCTCTCTCTCTCTCTCTCTCACACACGATTTTATCAAGCCTAGTGTTCTTCATCAATTAAACGAAGCCTTGAACCTGAGACATGAAGCTGAAACACTAATCAGTCTTCTTATAACTATTACTTTTCTGTTTTCCTGCCTTTCTACTTTTTTCCCTAGTACTCTCTTAATCACTCTCATCCTGTTTTTCTTCTCATACACCTTTCTCCGCTTCCATTTTCTTTCCCTAGTCACTTCCTTGCCTCCCATTATCTTGTCACTTCCCCACCTCCCATCCCTAGCCACTTCTCTGCCTCACTTTCCCGAGACACTTCCCCGCCTCCCTTTCCCTAAACCCTTCCCCACCTCCTTTCCCTAGCCACTTCCCTATCTCCCTTTCTTTAGTCACCTCCCCACCTCTCTTTCCTGCGGGACTCGAGACTCACACTCACCTTCCTTCTGGTGATACACGCCTCCCCTGAATGGAGGCAAGATTAGGCTTACTACTTTATGGGCACCTCCCCCGTCCTTCAAACGACGACGGGCGGCGCCTCTCACACGCCCTTTTCCTCTCGAGGTGTCACTGTGCTTAAAGATGAAAGAGGTGCTCAATAAGAAAATATAGAAAAGTCGTCTTTTACTTTTTTATTATATTTTTTCTTTATTGTATCACTTTTTTTCGTATTATGCTTAAAAACGAGAGGCTTATTTTTATAAAAATTTTTGTCCTCTATTTTTTCTCTCATTATAACTCTCCCAGTGTTTTTTTCTTTTTTTATTCGCTTAATTCATTCTCTTGTTATTCTTCATTATGTTTTTCTTCTTCCTCTTCCACTAACTAATCCTTCAGCTCCTTAAATTTCTTTCTTTTATATATATATATATATATATATATATATATATATATATATATATATATATATATATATATATATATATATATATATATATATATATATATATATATATATATATGTTTTTTTTCTCTTCTCCTCTTCTCTTTTCATCTTCATATTTTTCTTTTTGAGGATGGTAAAAGGTTTAACAACTCAGTAATATTTCTCCTGTTTTTTCTCCTTCTATAACTTTTTCTTCGTATATCCATTGGTTTTTTCAAGCACATCTTTTATTCTTTTCTTCATTATTCCTTCTCTAACTGTTGTAAGGATGATAAAGATACATCGACTTTTTTTAAAGGTAACTTCTTCACTTGTCAAAGCTTATTATCAGTCAGTTTGAAGTAAAAATGAACATCTTATGCTGATAAATCATCGTTGTCTGTCTTTTTTTTTTCTTTCTTTTCTTATAAGTGAATGAGGATGAAGTGAGTGAAGTGACTGCGTTGTGTGATAGAAAGAGAGAGAGAGAGAGAGAGAGAGAGAGAGAGAGAGAGAGAGAGAGAGAGAGAGAGAGAGAGAGAGAGAGTGTGTGTGTGTGTGTGTGTGTGTGTGTGTATCATGAGGTGGCTGAGTGTGAGGTGAGCAGTGTGGGTGGTGAGGGAGGGAGGTGGAGGGGCAGACCCAAAGAATTCAATCTGGAGTTTTTTAGTGGATTATTGCTTCAAGTGTGAGTACTGAAGGTGAAAGAACCGTCTGTGTGTGCGTGTGTGTGAGAACTGATCCACTCAGAACCAAGAGTTAATACTTTTTATCGCTCATGAAGCGTAATAAAAAAAGAAGATTGTATTCAATATCAAAAAAAAAAAAAACTAGCGAAGTATAGTATTAGCATATATAAATAACCATAAATCGAGGCTTACAAGAATATTATATTAACCAAAAACCTGGAAAAGTTTTTGGATACAGTACATATAAGACTGTGCTCCCCACACATTAGAAAAAAAAAACCCCTAGTCACTTAATCTGTTTAGCTGCACTCGTATAAGGCGAAGCAATAGGAAACATCACACGGCACTGCTTACCTCCTCCGTATTGATTCCTTACGCTTCTATTAATCAACGAGGGGGGGAGCACCTTGCTGGAGACCATACTGCTGAGAGGCCAGCCGCTATCACTCCGCCGCATCAGATCAGGTGGAGGGATAAGCTGTGTTAGGCGTCACAAATTATCACCCTCAGTCACAGGCCGGGAACACGTTTAGCGTTTAGGGAGAGAGAGCTGTACAATCAGACCTAATAACTAACCAGGGAGTCTCACATGCGTTCTCGTTGTCATCCCTCTTAAGAGAGTCGTACGTCTTTGGACTATCGTGAAAAAATCTCTTGTAAAATGAGTGTCAGAGAAGAGGTTGTTGATCGGTCGCCTTGCCATCTACGGGGACGAGGAGAGATAGAGAGAGAGAGAGAGAGAGAGAGAGAGAGAGAGAGAGAGAGAGAGAGAGAGAGAGAGAGAGAGAGAGACGCACCGCCACGCATTCTTCTCTTCCCTCCTCCTTTACTCTTCCTTCTCTCCCCTTTACGAGTGAGGAGGAAGTGTGTAGTTACGAGGCTACAACACAACTATGGACATTTACGACCCGCGGCAAGAACTCATGATTCATTACAGCCATAATCGCTAAGGGCTTATTTACGTCTACCCACTTTTACGAGAGCCTTTTCTTCGCCCCCCTCGGCCTTATTGTGTCGTAGTGTCACCGAGGGAGGAATGCGAACAGTGTTATGGTCATGTAGAGAGTCAGGGAGGTGAAAATAAAGTTAGTGTTAAGTGAAATAAAGTGACAGATGAAAGGAGGATTTACAGAGCAGGGAAAATAAAGAACGAGAATGTCAGTAACTCGTACACAGGGGGAGGGAAGTGAAAATGACGTTAGATTAAAGAGAAGTAGATTGATGGTAGAAAAGGAAGGCTACAGCAGGACCATCTAAGGGGGGGAAGTAAAGAACGAAAACAACAGTAACTCCTTCTAGAGACGAGATGAATAAATGACAACACAATAGCGCCATCTAACTAATAAACCAAGGAGGCAGAACTACAGTAACTCCATCTGTGGGAAGATTTAGAGATGAGGAAACACTACAACCATCTACCTCAGAGATAAGGAGGCTGGAGTACAGTAATTCCATCTAGCGAACAGATCAAGAACCCAGGACTGAAACAACGCCATCTAGGGGGAAGATTAAGAAGCGAAGACAATACTAACGCCTTGAAAGGGAAGATTAAGCCATTCTTGGAACCGCAGAAGAGATAAGACCTGGGACGTGACCAAAACAATGCAGGGGACCGCCGCGCGAGGCTGTGATGAGGGGCCGGGACGCGGGAATATCGTGGTTGGAGTCTGGGGGTTTTAATATTCGTTTGTCGTCTCTCCCCCGGCAGACATTTGTCGTTCCCTATTTTGGTTCTATCGTGCGCCGCCTGTGAATGTTAATGCCGCTTCACTCCTGCTGGTGCTGAGAGTGTCCGGTGCTGGCCTGGGTCTTTTCATTGCGGTATTTCTTCTCTTCCTTGGTCTTTCTTGAGTTATGAATGTTTTCTGAATGTTTCCTTTTGTGTTTTCTCAGTATTCTTAATATATATTTTTATTTTAGTTTTTTTTTTTCATTATTATTGTATGTGTGTCTTGGGTGTCTTGTTGTTGTTGTGCAGGTTGTTAAAGATGTGCGGAACATGTTTGTTGCCGCTTTAATGTTTTATTTAATTGTTGTTGTTGTTGTTGCTACTGCATGTTGGTCATATTTTGTATTGTCATGGGTACTGTTTTCATTATCGGCGTTGGTGTTAAGTTTTTACTTGTGCGAATGTGTACTTATTGTTTCGTTGTGATGCTACTACTACTACCACTACTACTACTACTACTACTACTACAAGACCAACAACAAATCAAACTAGTGAATAATCTCATAAAAAAAAGTGTTAAACTTGACAAAAAAACAGCTGTAAGCAATAGTCTGACTTTACTTTCTTTTACCATAAATAAGCAAGTGAGTTAACCATATTTTTCTTTTTCCACAGGTAAGTTGGCTCCCCGCACCGCCATGGCAGGGAAGGGTGGCAGGGCGTGGAACAGACCTTTGCCCTCGTTGCTCTGGATGCTGGAGTAGACGGACCTTATTATGTACAAAACAGCCACAAAATAATATAGACACATACATACACACATACGTACATGCAGTACATACTTACATGCATGGGTCAAGGTGTGTTCAGGTTTGTATGTACGTATAAGGATTTCGAGTGTGTGTGTGTGTGTGTGTGTGTGTGTGTGTGTGTGTAATAATAATAATAATAATAATAATAAACGGTTTATTATTTAGGCAGTTGACAAACTGAAAATGTACATAGGGGATGGGGAAAAACTTAACATTAATCCTAACGGTAAGACTAATCTAGGAGGGAAATACTATTGATTGATGGCTCGCACCATGGTGGGAATCGCACTGAGTCTGTACCGGTCCGTGCGCGGCGCCTTCAGGGGCGTTATTTTGTTGTGGTGTCTGGTGGCACGGACAGGGCGAGGCGCGTCGGTGTGTGTGTGTGTGTGTTTAATGTTTATGCTGCTACTACAGCACTACTACTACTACTGCTACTACTACTACTACTACTACTACTACTACTACTATTGCTACTACTACTACTACTACTACTACTACTACTACTACTACTACTACTACTACTACTACTATTACTGCTACTACTACTGCTGCTGCTGCTGCTGGTGCTGGTGCTGTTGTTGCTGCTGCTGCTGCTGCTGCTGCTGCTGCTGCTGCTGCTGCTGCTGCTGCTACTACTACTACTACTACTACTACTACTACTACTACTATTTTCTCCTCCTCCTCCTCCTATTCCTCTTCCTTTTATTGTTGTTGTTGTTGTTGTTGTTGTTGCTTTCTTCTTCTTTTTCTTCTTCTTCTTCTTCTTCTTCTTCTTCTTCTTCTTCTTCTTCTTCTTCTTCTTTTACTACTACTACTACTACTACTACTACTACTACTACTACTACTACTACTACCACTACTATTACTACTACTAAGTTTTTATTATCACTATTATAATTTCACGAGGCCCCTAACGCCACCGTGCATATTCATACATCTTATTCAATGAGAAAAATACGATGAGTCATCAGTCGTAAATCGCTTGCAGGAGAACACACACACACACACACACACACCAATACAAACGGGTCTTAATAAAAAAAATGCTAAATAAATAAAGACAGAAAATGTTGAAGTTCTTACGAGCCTCGACTACAAGTTTGAATCGAGTTATAAATGATAATCATCCCCACTTCCCCCCAAAAAAAAATAATAAATAAATAAATAAATAAATAAAAGAGCGAGAGAGAAAAAAAAATATATATACTCGTATATGCAAAGTGTGCCAACCATTCATTCCTTACGCAGCCAAAGTTAAGAGTCTTCAATACCTTTCACTCCAACCCGCGCCAGTCTGTCTGCTTTCGAACGCCAATGTGTGTGTGTGTGTGTATGTGTGTGTGTGTGTGTGTGTGTGTGTGTGTGTGTGTGTGTGTGTGTGCCGCTGGTCCCTGCCTACGCCCCTCCAGACACAGGGGACCTTACTCTCAAACATTTCCCCTCTTGTCTCGAGTATTTCAAACAGACTGCATAAATTTTGGAGACTACTTAAGCTTCCAAGTGTGTTTTTGTGATTCTAATGAAATTTTGAAACACACCCTGCACCATCAAGGGAGAAAATAGCCTTGAAAACCTGAATAATCACTTCTGTACCCTTTGAAAATTTTCCTTATGAGAGCGAAAGGTGTTTAAGATTACGAACCAAGGAGAAGGAAGAGATGGAGGTGGTCTGCTTTCTGAGGACTGATGGTGGTGTGTGATGGGCTGTGCTTGCCTGGACGCCTTGAGCAGCGGGATCCCCAAGGACGCGATTGCGGAGATGCACAAATATGGGAGAGAACGATGAGGACAAGAAGGAGGGGGAGGAACAGAAGGAGGGAGACTAAGAGGAAATCAGATAAAATAATGACTAGGAGAAAAGGAGAGAGAGAGACAAAGAGGGAGGGGGAAGGAGGAGGAACAACAGAAGGAAGAAAAAGGTAGTGAAAGATGATTGAGAGGATAAAAGATGAAAAAAAAGTGATTATGAGGAAAAAAAGAAGAATGACAAAGATGCAGAAGCGGAAAGTTAGAATGCTAAAAAAGGAAAGGGATACGAAGGAGACAAGCAATATAAAAGATAGGAAGAGGGAAAAGAGGAGATAACAGAATAGGAGGAGGAGGAGAGGAAGATAACAGGACGCTTGCGAGGAAAAGAAAGAAAAAGACGGAAAAGGAGAAAATTTAGAGAACTAGAGATAATAGAACAAGTAGAAGGAAAATGAAAAAGAAACAAAGATAGAAGGACGAGGAGGAGGAGGAGGAAGAGGAGGACGATAAGGAGGAGGAACACAAAACAACAGCGCCTCATGTCAGTTGAATTCCTCCCGCGCCTCATTCAAAAGGAGAGATTCATTTCTGACGCGCCTAAGATTAATGGTGAAGATTAATAGGCGTTCCGAGTTAAGGCAGAGACAAATGTAAATCAAGATAAGTCATTCCGCCTCCTGCTACTCCCGCTGGACGATAGAAAACGGAATCCAGAAGCACCGCTAGATGTAAACAAAAGACTATCGCTCCAATTTAAATACACGCTACAATATTTAATTAAAGGGAAGAGTAATGCTCGCAATTTCTCGTTAGGTTGTTCTGCACGTGATTCATTGCGCGGCGAAGGGCGGGGTGGCTAGTTTGTTGGCCTGCGTTCACTGACCCAGACGATGTGTTTACTGCAGCGAAAAATAGCGGTCAGTCTCTTGCAAATTAATCTGACGAAGTGCTGACGGAAGAGGACTGGCACACAATACAATGCTGGACACACACACACACACACACACACACAGAAAGGGAAAAGTGAAGGTGGTACTTGCATCTCTCTCTCTCTCTCTCTCTCTCTCTCTCTCTCTCTCTCTCTGTGTGTGTGTGTTTTGGATGATGATGGGCGTTGGTACACAAAACAGCTTCCTTGTTTGTGTAGTCTGACGTCTTCTGTATGAGAATGAAGCGTAAAATCATCCGTTTTGTCATGGGGATCCTTACTAGTGCACCTTCACCTCTCCTGCCTCCCTCTGTTTATTCCAGTTTTTAGTGCAATCTTTTAAGGTACGTAACATCTTGCTGGCTTGGCTGATATATCCGTGTTTGTGTTTTGGTTTCCTTACCTGATAGCAGACGCTGGCCTTGATGTACAGCTCCTGCCAGTACCTGTAATCACCACACCTTGACTTAACCTTCACCTGAGTCACTGCACGCCATCTACCCTCGTGTATCTTGACCACTAACCACCTCTCGCACGCCAAGGCCA
>NC_087156.1:27064496-27086996 GCF_035594125.1 Scylla paramamosain | reverse complement strand
GATGTTTTGCTTTGTATTAGTGTTCGTGGGACGTGGAGAAGATGAGGAGGCTGTGAATGCTAACAGGGATGAGTTCAAGCGGAGATCAGGAAGGGGTGAGGGAGGGAGGGTAAAATAAGCGAGGAGGGAGGTCAGGGAGGAAAGAGGAAAAGAGATGACAGCACAGTGAGGATAAAATGACTGAGAAGGAAGGTCAAAGGGGAAAGAGGAATAGAGAAGACAGCTGAGTAAATGATAAGAATGAAACGCTAGCTAGCATAATGAAATAGTGGATGTAAAATAATAATAGAATGTTACTTGTACTGTTAGCCACTACAAATGACATACTGTAATTGTCACTTCACTAATTTCTCCTCCACTCATGTAACTTTCACGCATTATTATCCGGCGTATAAAACCAATAGCCATGATATCTCCGACTAATTATATCATTTTTAGTGGCTAACAATGCGTCTCAAAATAAACTCATAATCTTTGCCGAATACAGTTAACGTACCTCTCATTCCTCGTCCTTTCCTTACTCTCTCGTTGTTCGTGTCACAAATTTTCTCACCTTATTTTCTCCTTCAATACCCTCTAACTTTTCAAACACTATTTTTGTGCCAGGCTCTCGTAAATACTTCTGCTGCGTAAAAAGCCAAACTAACTTTCTGTTTTCCCTCTTCCCTCTCCTGCGGCTCATTGCAAACAGTCTTTACAGCGCTATGAAGGATAAGAAAGGATGATCATAGCGCCAAAAGGGTTTATATCCTCGACCAGCACTTTGAAACTCATTAAGTTCTCGTAAGTACAAATGCCAAAGGCTACAGAGATGACTATTCGTGTTTTCGTGGGTGTTTTTTCCAATTGATGATGCAGAACCCTTATTACACTATCATTAGAATCATAAAAACATCCTTGCTAGTCCCAATAACCTCCACTAGCGCATGTTAAGAGCAGTGGAGATAAGACGCTGAGACGTTTGAGGATACGGCCCCTGTCCCTTCCCGAGAGATAAGGCGAGTTGTCCAGCCGTCTCGTGCAAGAGTGGACATGAGTCTGACTGATTTAATTCCTTTAGTCTACCCTAATTTTTTTCTCCATTGTCCTGTTCTCGTTTAGCCTGAAGGATGCAATAATTCTCTCTCTCTCTCTCTCTCTCTCTCTCTCTCTCTCTCTCTCTCTCTCTCTCTCTCTCTCTCTCTCTCTCTCTCTCTCTCTCTCTCTCTGCTCAGGTGGATTTCATTACCTGGCCAGAGTGGAGGGCAAGATTCTCTGCATTAAAAGTGTCATATCGAAGTAATGGATTGCGTGAAGCCACTTTTAGATTCTTACTGATTACGTTCTGGGCTTTTTCCCTCTTTTTTTTTTCTTCTTCTTTTTCTTCTTTTTCTTTTTCTTCTTCTTCTTCTTCTCCTTCTCCTCCTCCTTCTCCTCCTCTTTCTTCTTTTTCTTTCTCTTCTTCTTCCAGCCACGAGTACCAATAGATTATCAATGAATGTGGGTGGATCTGGTTTATTAAGTGGCTTGGTGGTGTGCCTGTGTGTATGTGTGTGTGTGTGTGTGTGTGTGTGTATCTCAGAGGAAAGGGTATTGAAGTGTGGAGGGTTGTGGTTACCTTTTTTCGTTACTGTGGTGGCCTCTGTGTGTTCATTGTAGTGGTGACTGCTGTGGTGCTGGTGTGGTGGTTACGGTCTCTGGTGGTGCTGTAGTCATATATTCACCTGTAGTTCCCTCGACAGGTGTGATTAATTTCCTTATCCTTCATGTCTTATCTTCAATTTTGTTATCTTTCCATTCCTTTATTTCTTATCTTCTTTACTTGTGATCTCTTCCCCTTTCTTTCTTTATTTCTTATTTTTCTTACCCTTGATATCTTTCCCTATTTTTTATTTCTTATCTTCCTTATCCTTGTCATCTTCCCATCCCTTTATCTCTTATCTTCCTTGCCCTTGTTATCTTCCCTTTCCCTTATTCCTTATCTTACTTATCCTTGATCTCTTCCCCTCTATCTCTCTCTTTTCGCTCAGTCACAAGCCATCTGCATCACCTCCTCCTCCTCCTCCTCCTCCTCCTACTCCTATGAACTGGCTCAGCAGGATACGAAGACAACGTGTATTAATGCATAGGTCTTGTTGGCGTGCATGTACATAATCCTTTTAAGATATTCCTTTCAGATATTCTTTTGAAGTTTAATTATTTCCTATGCCGCCATCCCTCTTTTTTTTTTTTTTTTAGTTGTGTTCGTGTTTTTTGTCTAATTTTCCGCGTAATCTGATGCCGTGAATATAGTGGTGAGACAATCAAGGCCGACTAAACTCCATTTGGCTCTTGGTGAGGAGTTTGTTTATTTATTTGGTTATATATCTATCTGTTTTCTTTACTGTTTCAAAGCCCAAGTCATTACAGCAAAGATAATACGATAATTTGTCACCGAATTCACCGTGCAACAGTTTATCATGATGAGCTGATGAGAACACATTGCTCCCCTCCAGCGTGTGTGATGTAACATGATTCACAGACATGTACACGCGAACTCCAATCACTGTGACGATAATAATTCAATTTCCAACCAAATTAATGAGGCAACAGGTGATCATGAGAGATAATCCTGACCTGAACACAATTTTTTTTTTTCTGTCAATGCCTGCGGTGTAAGAAAATTGACGTACACAAAGAGAATACCAAGTCAATTTCTAACAAAGATAAACTTACAACATTGATCAGAGCGAATATATTTCACCAGCACAGACTTTTCCTCTGATCAATGACTGCGATGCTAATCCTTTCCCCGTTTGAGATTCTTTTCCCACTATCCCTTCCAACTTTTCACACGCCTATTTTTGTACTGAGGTATGTTAAGTAGTTCCGTAGCCTAGAATATACGACATTGAGCTTTTATTTTTTTCTTCTAACCATCTGTTCATACAAACTCTATCTTTATACTACTATGAATGCTGCCAAAAGATGACCAAAACAGTAAAAGGTTTAAAGAATTCATGGACGTAACACATAAACTTTAGTGAAAAAGATCTGTCAGTCTCATAAGAAACTAACAAGACCTCGGTGTATGAGGACAAAACCTCTGACCTGAATGCATGTTTCCCCAGCAGGGCGTGTGATGCAAGGGAACTCACAGACGTACACTCATGAACCCTAATCACAAGTCCATTCTATGACACAGACGCGGTAACAGATTCAGAATGAACGGCCCAGCAGTTCATCAGGACGGATGGTCTGACCAGAAAGAGCACAATATTCACACCAGTGCTCGTGATCTAAGAGGATTCACAGGCGTAACACATGACCCATAATCACAAGCCCACTTCACGACAGACGCAGAAACAGAAACACTAGCACATAGATACAGAGACAGAGGGAAGGAGAGCAAGAGAAAGAAAGAGAGAGAAACTTGACAAAAAGATATACCAGCTCACAGATACAGAGGCAGAGAGGGAAGGAACAACAGGTTCGCCAAAACAAAAATACGAAACAGCGAGAAACAGAACAAACAAACACCAACACACAAATACAGAGGAGAGACAGAGGAAAAAGGCTGGACAAACAGACTCACCAACACACAAACACAAAGACAGAGGAGAGGAAGAGGAGGGACAAACACAAACACCAACACACAAAGGCAGAGACACAGAAAGACAGGACAAACAGATACACGGACGCACAGATGAACCAGACACAGCTGCCCTGCTAACCTCTCCCTCCCTTCCCGATCCTCTCCCTTCCCCGAGGTGTGGCGGGTGAGCGAGCAGTGTGGTGGTGGTGGTGGTGGTGGTGGTAGTGGCTGCAACTTTCACTTCTTGTGTGGCGAATACCTTACCGTCGCTTGCCTTGCCTTACCCCTCGGAGACGCCTTTACTATCTCATTAACATATAGGAATAAAAATATCTCGTACCGTATGTACAGTACAAACACCAATCTAAGCGCAAATACATACATATATACATACATTCTTATATAGATACACAGAAACAACTTAAGTAACACACACACACACACACACACACACACACACACACACACACACACACACCAAATGGCAGTTTAAGGGCTAAACACCAATTACGAGTATACAGCTTTGTGACTCGTCTTTGATCGGCGCGCGCGCGCACACACACACACACACACACACACACACACACACACACACCAAGTGGCAGTTTAAGGGCTAAACACCAATTATACAGCTTTGTGATTCGTCTTTGATCGGCGCGCGCGCGCGCACACACACACACACACACACACACACACACACACAGGGCAGTTAAGTTTGTGGGAGTGTAGTGTTAACACCACATCACCACACCACACCACTACACCACACCATAGCACACCACACCACCACCAACACCACCACCACCACCACCACACCACACCATCACCAGACACTACCACGCACCACCACATCACACCACATCACATCACACCACACCACACCACACCATACCACACCACACCATCACATACCATATCATACCACACCATGCCACACCATACCACACCACGGTATCCTTGGTGCCCCGACCTGGTCAGCCCCGCCGATCCTCGCCAAGCCCCCTCCGATCCCCGCCCGTCCCGCCAAGGTAACAATTTCCCGTCACACATTTAGCGTAATTTCGAGAGTTTTGCAGGTGTTTCCTTGTGATTTAAAGGCTCGCTGTGTAGGAGTAGGTGGAGGAGGTAGAGGTGGAGGGGAGAGAAGGAGTGTGAGGAGGAGGAGAGAGGAGGAGGAGGTATTGAGGAGAGGCGCAAAAAAAGACACTTCGGCTCTATATCATCATATTACTTTTTTTATTAGTAGAGTTTGCATTGCTTTGATATTTAATTCACTAATAGAAAAGTATAACAAGTTATAGTAAATAATAAAATCTTGTCTAGCTTTTTTTTCTGGTTAAAATAACACATTTTATAAATTTTCATTTTTTTTATTAGCACGCCTAGGATTGTTTTGGTCTTTTATTTAAGACTTAAAAAAACATAAGAAATGTATCCCAAGTAATAATATCCAATAAAATCTAGTGTAACAATTCGTATTTTCAAATTTAAAATAAGTCCGTTGCTAGATTTGAAAAAAAAAAATATTTTCTCCATACGACGAGAAATTTCTGTTTTCTTTATTTATCTGGAAAGTGAAGATTTTATGTATTCAGAATATGTAACATAATCTAGTCTGGCTTTGTTTTCCTTCTCGATATTTTATTTTTTTTTTTGTGGCCCCATTCATAAAAATTACAGATATTTCTTTGGATTTTTCTTTATTATTAGTTAGGCTGGAAATATTTTTATATTTCAGGTATTTTTTAAAGTTTATGGCAAGTCACAATATATAAAGCATTCCAGTCTAGTTCCGTTTTTTCGAGGGGTCAATTTCAAAATGGATTAACGTACGTATATAAGGGCGACATCAATGACGTCATCAGGGTACCGAGACCCGGGACATCCCTTCATTCCAGTCTCTCTCCGTCAATGTTCAGTGTGTTAGTTGAAGTATATGGCAGGTCAGAATATATAGTGCAGTCCAGTCTGGGCGTCTTTCTTTTCGCGAGTTTCAAAATTAATTACCGTACGTAAAAATAAGGGCCGAGACGGACGTTTTTCCTGCTTCCCTCCCTGCCTATACATCAATATTTAGTAAAGTGTCAGTGTGTTTCCAGACTCAAACGTAAAGGAAAGCCAGAATTAACCACGAAAATAAACAAATAACCCCAAAAATGCTCCAAATAAGGCTTAAATAAAGTGGATGTTGCAGCCCATTCAGAACGCCCGCCGTGAAAACATCAGGACCCAGACCGAGACCTTTTCTCTTCCCTGCCCGCGTCTGTTCGTTAATATTTCCCTCAATTTCCAGCGTTTTCCAGATATTTCCAAGTGTTCTCCAGAATAGGATGTGTAGACTGTTGTAGTAGTAGTAGTAGGAGGAGGAGGAAGAAATGAGCAATGGAGGGAGAGGAGGAGGAGGAGGAGGAACGAGGAATGGAAGTGGAGGATGGATGGAGAGTGGTGGTGATAGTAGTAGTAGGAGGAAGAAATGAGGAGTGGAGAGGGAAGAAAAGGAGAGAATGAGGAATGGAGGAGGAGGAGGAAGAAGGGAGGAAGAATGGTTGGGTAGGGCTCTCTCTCTCTCTCTCTCTCTCTCTCTCTCTCTCTCTCTCTCTCTCTCTCTCTCTCTCTCTCTCTCTCTCTCTCTCTCTCTCTCTCTCTCTCTCTGGATTATTTAAGTGTGGGCGTGTGTACATACAAATGTGTGTAAACCTAACTTAACCTGACTTAACCTAACCTAACCTAACCTAACCTAACCTAACCTAACCTAACCTAACCTAACCTAACTTAACCTAACCTATTTCAACTACGTACATCTGTTCCTGTGTAGCAATGAAGACTGGGAGGGACTTGGAGCATCAAAGAGCAGGATAAACACTTCCTAAAAGCCAAAGAGCGCCGAAGAATCAGATAAAGGTGGATATATATTTGTGTCGGTGTCTCTGGTGATAAGGAGACAGTCGGGAAAAAGGTGTCAGGCCATCGAGGGAATGAGAGAGAGACAGCGAGAGGAGGAAAGGGAAAGAGACGTGACGAAAGAGACGAGCTGCTTGGCATGATAATTTTCAGTAAGAAGAAGAGGAAAAGGAAAAGATCACGTGAGTTTAGTTTTGGGTTGATTTACCGAAGTTTACGATGGACAAGTTAGAGAGAGAGAGAGAGAGAGAGAGAGAGAGAGAGAGAGAGAGAGAGAGAGAGAGAGAGAGAGGGATAATAACGTAGGAGAAGAGCGTGTGTAAAGAAAGGGCATAAAATAAAATGTGAGACTTGAACCAGTACGTAAAAATAAAAAAAAATAGTGAGACAAGAGGAGAAGAAAAAAACAAACTCGTACATACATACATACATACATGCACTCGACGTAAGGAAATGCCAGCCGTTGTTTGTGTGTGTGTGTGTGTGTGTGTGTGTGTGTGTGTAATCTCGTGTGACGATCAGCCGGTTGCAAATTTAGTGCGTTGGTGTAAACTTTTAAAGAAAATCATAAAAACATGGTTGGGGAGAGACGGGGGGGAGGAGAAGGAAGGAGGTGGAAAAGAGAAAGAGAATAGAGGGGAGGGAGACATATAAGGAGATACTGAGATGAAGGCAAAAGAGGTGTGAATGTTTATCAAATGTGAGTCAAAGGGAAGGGTGAAACCGTTATAGTAGAAAGTACTGTCGAGGAGAGAGAGAGAGAGAGAGAGAGAGAGAGAGAGAGAGAGAGAGAGAGAGAGAGGAGAGAGAGAGAGAGAGAGCAGTAGCCTGCTGGTCATGGGTCATTAAACATGAAGCCGTCTTGCGCCCCCTTATTTCCTCCCCCTCCTCCTTCTCCACCTCCTCCTCCTCCTCCCCCACTTCCTTGTACATTACTTCTTCTTCTATCTTATTTTTATTATTTATTATTTATTATTATTATTATTATTATTATTATTATTATTATTATTATTATCATTATTATCATTATTATTATTATTATTATTATTATTACTACTATCATCATCATCATCATCATCGTCATCGGTAAAAGCAGTTATAGTAATATCACCGTAAGCATTATTGGTAATAAAAGCACCACTGGGCAGTATGTAGTAGTAAGTAGTAGTAGTTGTAGTAGTAGATAGCGCAAGATGATGATTATGTGCTTTCATGCTTGCAATATGTGTGTGTGTGTGTGTGTGTGTGTGTCCTCCCTTCCCTCACCACCACCACAACCACCACCACCCGGGCACTACTCCTCGTGGTTTCCCTTCACGGCGGGAGGAAATAGAGCCGCGGCGGGGTGGACTTGGCTACTGCGGCTAAAAATACGTGAAGAATGGGTACTACCGTTTAGAGAAAGAGAGAGAGAGAGAGAGAGAGAGAGAGAGAGAGAGAGAGAGAGAGAGAGAGAGAGAGAGAGAGAGCTAAGTACTCTCCATGACTTCTCTCCCCCTCCCTCAGCTTACTTCCACAGCGTTATGTACGGTGGAGTCGTGGGTAGCGAGAAGCACCTCCCAGACAGTGCTCATTTGATGTTCTTGCGGCGGCAGCACATTAATTCTGGTATAAAGCACACTCTTGATGGATGGTAATGGATGGTGGATGACTAATGAGAAACACTGGATTTTCTACTTACGCTTCGTTATTACGTTTAGTTTTCATGCCCTCATCTGCGTAGTTTTTGACAGTTTTCTCTGGAATGTGTAAACAATGTAAATATTCAGTTGTTTGTGAAGTGAAGTGTTCATTCATTCCCTTTTCTCAGTTACCTTCTTATGTTATGTTTATTTATCTGAGTAAAGTTTTTCGTTGGACTGTATTCCACTTCAGTTAATTCACATAAGGTATCTAACTATATTGCTGTCGTGTTTTAAGCTTCTCATTCATAATTGCAAAATAACCTCAGCTATAGACGCCGTGGAGAAATGGAGTATTGAATTAACGTTGAGGTAATGTATGCTTTGCTGTTATATCATCTTAAAAGACACGAGTAAGATCAAACCCCGCAAAGCACCGAGCTGAGATATAAAGCTTCACGTTTTGATCGTTATAAAGCTTCCATTCTGATCCATTTATGTTTGACAGACGACCTTTGAGCCACAGATCGAGACACGAACAATTAAGATCGAATCCCACAAAAAAACGCGGAAGTCAGATGTAAGATTTCACGTATAATCCACAGAGTTATTTATCACAGACGACCTTTAAACTACCGATCCTTAGCTGCCTTGTACGTACTCCAAACGATGGACGGTATTAATTGTGAGAGAAGCGAAACACAACCCCAGGCAGTGCTCCGTGCTAGCCAGTCTTCCTGCTTCCCTGCTCCTCCAAACTTTTCTCTTTACACTCTCCTATAACGTCAGGTAGCTTACATTGTTACCACAGCCGATGAACCATGAACGCGCTCAACCGTCTCATCCAGGGGCAGTATTTCTTGATTACTCTCTCTCTCTCTCTCTCTCTCTCTCTCTCTCTCTCTCTCTCTCTCTCTTGTATATCGGCTTCCTGACTTCCTCTCCGTAGTATATAATTTCTTCCTCACTACGTGCTTCTATCTCTCGCTCGACCCTGCTGCTCCCTTACGTCCCTTGTACAGCATCAGATGTAAGTCATTTATAGCACACCTCCTCCTCCTCCTCCTCCTCCCCCTCTCCTCCACCTCCTCCCTCTTCTCCTCCTCCTTCTCCTCCTCCTCCTCCTCCACGACCGCCCATATTAGCAAAGAGATTGTGTAGTTTTCTCGGAAATGTAGTTGAGAGAGAGAGAGAGAGAGAGAGAGAGAGAGAGAGAGAGAGAGAGAGAGAGAGAGAGAGAGTTGCTCCCTTGACCAGTGACTTAGGTAGACTACTGATAAGGCAGGAAGAACTGGTAGGGTAGGAAGGTTAGAAGGCGAGATGGAGGAGAAACAAGGAGAGAAGGAGGACTGGAAAACAGAGTGAAGTGATGAGTTGTAAGGAAAAGAAGCAGGTTTGACAGGGTGATCACAGGGGAAGATGAGGAGTGGAGGGTGAAAGGGGATGGGTGAAGGAATACGGTGCGTGGTGGCCCTGGCTGTGAGTCTCAGTGGCTGGCAACAATAACAGGGTGAGAAGGCAGAGACGAATAGGGTGGTGTAAACGCAACTACTAGGTAATTTACGTATATGGAGGACTAAATATTAAGTAAAATTAGTGCTTTTGCCTCAGAATTACAGCAGATTGGAAACGCCACGAAAATGGGAAGTGTGTGTGAGTTAGACTGAAACATACCTGGCTATTGTGTAATTTTAACCATAGCGAAATACTGGACTCTTTAAATCGCATTGGGAAAGATGGTGGTGGTGGTGGTGGTGGCGGTAGTGATGGTGGTGGAGGTGATGGTCATGGCGGCAGTGATGAATTTAGTATCGGTGTGTTAGGACGGGCGGTGTTTGGGGGTGATAACCGTGATATACGAGCACACTGGGCTGTTCTGGGCGGCGTGATTGTGGCAGAAACGGAGGTGACGGTGATTACAGCGCCAGCCCGTCCCCCTTGTTGGTGTAACGATGAGAGACGGCCGTAGCACATGTGGCGGAGGCTCCTGTGGTGGTCCTGCTGGTGGTGGTGGTGGTAGTGGAGGTGAGGGATAAGGAAAGACCTCTCACTCCATGAAACACTCCGCCATCATCCCCGTGTTTGGCGTTGTTCTTGCATAAATTCTTTTCAAATCTCTTCGTCCTCACCGATACGGGAACTTGGCAGCCTCAGCCCTCGACCTTGGCTTTGAAATCCCTGCATGCCCGCCCTCCATTACGCCGTGACGAGGGCGCAGCAGTGAGCCTCGGCCTTGGCAGTGAAGCTCCCGCGTGCACTCTCTCTTCAAGCATCCACTTCCTCGCTCTTATACTAAATCGCAGCGGTCTCGTCGTCACCCCTGGCAGTGAAGTGCTCCACATGCTCCCTTCTATCTAAACAACGCCTCGTGGCTTCAACTTCGACGTTAACACAGATTTTTATTTTTTTTTTTAGTTTAGTTCGTGTTTATCCTCACTATGCATGCTCTTTCTTGCTCCTGAGAAATACTATCACACTAGTCCTCGTCCTTGGTTGTGAAGTCCTCCTCAGGTGCCTTTCTACCTAAACAAATCTTGTCCTCAGCTTCGCCCTTGACAGTGAAGTTTTCGCGTGTAATTCTCGTGTATTCTCATCATGCATCCTCTTTCTTGCTCATATGAAATCCCAGCACACTCATCCTTGGTAGTGAAGTCCGCAAAGCCCCTTCTCCTCCGTGCAGCACCACAGCCTGAGCCGCGTCCCTGACAGAGAGGTCCATGCGTATCCTCCCTCCTGCCAGGCCGCCTCTCCGCCACTTGCTACGCTAAAATACACCGAGACTCACCGCGTAAAAGGCCCAAAGAGTTGGCCATCGCTTCAATTTCCTCTTATCAGCTGCCCTGACGCACTCCACGCCCCTCCCGCGCCTGCTCTGTGCTCTGTTGCCAGCCGCCGTCCGCCTCTCAGGCCGACACATCTCCCTCATTTCGAGCGTTACAAATCATCGTCCTTTATTGGCAAGTGATATTTTTAGATACGGAAGACGTGGCCGTGCAGTAAGTCGTGCGTGAGAAGATTCAGAGGAGCGATTCAATTAGCTGGAATGGGACGCTAATTTCACTTTTCTCCCACACATCACTGCTGCTCTCCTCTTTTATTTGTGCGCTGTCCATATCACGTTTCTGCCAGCGCTTAAGTGGCCCGACCGTTTGTGGCCGTTGTTGTCGAGGGTTTTTGTCTACTTTTACTTCTTTTTAATTTGTTTACAGTGCCATCAGCGTGGGGTGGTAAAGGCCTGTGTGGTGTTAATCAGAGTTCACGGCTCTCTGACACGACACCTGCTAGGGAAGAGAATGGAGAGGAGGAAGCAAGGGGGTTGTAAAATTAGAAGGTGATGCAGTATCTGTATGAGGGAGAACTGTGTGTGTGTGTGTGTGTGTGTGTGTGTGTGTGTGTGTGTGTGTGTGTGTGTTAGGGGGAGGTGGAGTGGGGGCGGCACCTTGAAGATAATTAGGTAAAGTATGTTTGGCTTTAATTGACGGAAAGAAAACGAGGGTTGGAATCATAAACTCAAGTGAGGTAGTTTATAGAAGGAAGACGGCTGCTTCATGTAGAGAGAGAGAGAGAGAGAGAGAGAGAGAGAGAGAGAGAGAGAGAGAGAGAGAGAGAGAGAGAAAAAAGCTTACTGGGTGGCAGATACAGTAGAGGAGGGAGAGTATAGAGGTGCATCAACATAAAGGGCGGCTCGGAAAAAGGAGAAGGAGGGAGAGGGAGCGAACCGAACCTGAGAAGGGAAGGGTTGTGGTCTAATTGCAGGTGTGAGGCTGGAGGTGGTGGTGGTGGTGGCGGTGGTAGTGGGGGGTCTGGATGAAGGCTTCGTGGTAAACCGCTGCTGCTGCTGCTGCTGTTGCTGTCACTACTACTATTACTACTCATTATTATTATAATTATTATTATTATTATTATTAGTAGTAGTAGTAGTAGTAGTAAAAGTACTAAACCAAAAAAAAGTTATGATAAGAAGTACTAGAGAGAGAGAGAGAGAGAGAGAGAGAGAGAGAGAGAGAGAGAGAGAGAGATGAAAGGGATGAGAATAAGCATAGAAGAAGTAACGAAGGTTAAAAGGATGAAAAATCATGACGAAAAGTGGAAGGCAAAGAGAATAAAAAGAAGATATGCCGGGGCAGAGGTAGGAAAGGAAGGAAGGAAGAAAGGAAGGGAAGAAATGAACAAGCAACAAGCATCAGGAATGTAGACGAAGAGAAGGAATAAAGATAAGAGATAAAATAGTAAGGAAGTAGGATTATAGAAAAAATGACAATGAAGAAAGTAAGAGAAGGAGATATACGAAAAAAAGACGAGAGAGAAAGATGGAACGTGAGGTTAAAAATAGAAAAAAAGTGATAAAAAGTAAAACATAAGAGGATAAAAAAAAAAAAAAGTTAAGAGAGGAGGAAGGAAGGAAGGTGAGGAAGACATGACCAGGTAAGCCGCCACGCCCTTGGGAGTCTGCCGAGTGATAACCTGGCCATTTGTCGTGGTGGGCGCCCCCTGTGACGAGAGGGCGGGTCCTGTCCGTCTCTTGGGGTTCCTTGTCACTCTGTTCCGTCGCGTCATCGTCTCGCTGCCCATCTCCCTGTCCCTCCGCCTCTCCACCTGTCCAGCCCGTCTGTCCGTCACTCTCTGCACGTAAAATTATGTTTGCTGTCTGTATCTTTGTTTATATTATTCATCTTTCGGTTGTTGATCTCTCTCTCTCTCTCTCTCTCTCTCTCTCTCTCTCTCTCTCTCTCTCTCTCTCTCTCTCTCTCTCTCTCTCTCTCTCATCATATTCCCCGTCTTTAATAATAAATTTTGTTTCCTCTTTACTTGACGTACTTAAGTCTCTCTCTCTCTCTCTCTCTCTCTCTCTCTCTCTCTCTCTCTCTCTCTCTCTCTCTCTCTCTCTCTCTCTCTCTCTCTCTCTAGCTGCTAGTTGACAAAGTGCACCCCGTCTGTCTCTACCTGTCGGAGTACAGGAATGCCGCCTGCGTGGAGGATAGGCAATGATCAGTTTGTGGGTTTGGTGTGACTGTTGGTCTTTTTACTGTGGATGTTTTGGTGTTAGTGAAGATTGGTATTAAGTTTGGTAAGGTTTTATTATTTTTTCCGTGTATATATTTTTTTCTTTTTTTTTATTTCCGTCTCTTCTTGTCTCGCAATGTATCGTCTTGTCTGTGTCACTACCTCTGTTTATGTCCGTCCGTCTGGCTGTCAGTCCGGTTTGTGTATGTATAAATGTATGCAGGGTCTCTCTCTCTCTCTCTCTCTCTCTCTCTCTCTCTCTCTCTCTCTCTCTCTCTCTCTCTCTCTCTCTCTCTCTCTCTCTTTCAAATTAGCCTCATCTACCCCCTCCTTCTCACACCTTATCATTATCCTCTCTCGCCTCCCTTCTCTCCCTCCTTCTTCTCCCTCCTTCTTCTCCCTGTCTTCAACACACACATCCTCTTGTCTCCCTCCTTCCTATCATTATTTTTTCTCAGCCTCCCTCTTTATTCTTCCTCAAGTATCCTCCTCTCCTCCCTTCACCTTGATGTTTATTTATTTTTGCAGTCATCTCTCTCAAGATTTATTGGTTTTCTTCTTCTTATCATTCTGTTCCTTGTTTTCTCATCTTCCTTGCTTCCTTCTCCTCTATAATTCGTTATTTACGAGTCTCTCTCTCTCTCTCTCTCTCTCTCTCTCTCTCTCTCTCTCTCTCTCTCTCTCTCTCTCTCTCTCTCTCTCTCTCTCTCTCTCTCTCTCTCTCTCTCTCCAATCACCGTCTTCCTTGTTCCCAACCACAGTCAGTCTTTTGCTTACTCCTTCTCCCTCGCTATCTTACTTACGGTCTCTCTCTCTCTCTCTCTCTCTCTCTCTCTCTCTCTCTCTCTCTCTCTCTCTCTCTCTCTCTCTCTCTCTCTCTCTCTCTCTGTGTGTGTGTGTGTGTGTGTGTGTGTGTGTGTGTGTGTACTTACTAGAAAAGTCGTGTCGATAAACAAGGCAGTGTTTATCTCATAATCAGTTGATCTTCGAAGCACACACACACACACACACACACACACACACACACACACACACAGACAGACAGACAGACAGACAGACAGACACACACACACACACACACACACACACACACACACACACACACACACACACACACACACACACACACACACACACACACACACACACACACACACACACACACACACTCAGGGGTTGCATGTTTACTGGACTCGGGAGCTTTTCAGTAGAGGATGGAAATCTAATCTTATTGAACCTTGAAACCTCCCTGACGAAGGCTTGTAATTGAGAGAAAGGTTTATTTTATGTCCTGTCTCCGTTGCCTGGCGCTTCTCCTTTGAGGCTAATGAGGGGAGGAGGGAAAGCAAATATATTTTTTTAAGTTTGTTTTTACTTCAGCTTCTTTTTCTTACTTCTCCTCCTGCTCTCCTCCTCCTCCTCTAGCTTCTTCTTTTCGTTTTGTTGTTGGTCATCTTTTTCGTCTTCTGCGTCTTTCTTTCTCTTCTTTCTATGTTTTTCTTCTTTTTCTTCTTCAGCTTCGTCGTTGCTGTTGTTGTTGTTGTTGTTGTTGTTGTTGTTGTTGTTGTTGTTGTTGTTGTTGTTGTTGTTGTTGTTGCTGCTGTTGTTGTTGTTGTTGTTGTTGTTGTTGTTGTTGTTGTTGTTGTTGTTATTGTTCTTCGTCGTCGTCGTCGTTGTTGTCGTCATCTTGTTCTTCTTTTTCTTCATATTCTTGTATTTGCTTTTGTTTTTTTCCTTGTTCTCGTTATTCTTCTTTTTCCTCTTCCTCCTCCTCCTCCTCCTCCTCTGCACTTTTCCCATGACGCCGGGTCTTGTGTAAATAATCATGTAAATATTTTCCCAGGAACACAAGGAGACGGCTTCCTACCGCAGTTTGTTTACGAGATCATAATTGAGTCCTGTGGGTCGCCTTCCCTCCTTACCGATGCCTTCCTTCCTTCCTTCCTTCCTTCCTTCCTTCCTTCCTTCTTTCCTTTCCTCCTCCCTTTGTATATTTCCCTCCTTTCCTCATTTACTATTCCTATGTTTGGTTTCTGAGTTCTTCTTTCCTTTTCTTTGTTATGTTTTCTTTCCTCCCTGCTTTCTTTTTTCTTTCTTATTTCTGTTTTTCAATGTATGTTTGTCTTCTTTTTTTTTTCAGTTTAGGGCTCGTACTCTCTCTCTCTCTCTCTCTCTCTCTCTCTCTCTCTCTCTCTCTCTCTCTCTCTCTCTCTCTCTCTCTCTCTCTCTCTCTCTCTCTCTCTCTCTCTCTCTCTCTCTCTCTCTCTCTCTCTCTCGCTTTCTCTCCCTTTAATCTTTTCTCTTTAAGGTGTTTTAGCTTCCTCTCTCACAAGTTTTCTTCGCTTTTCCCAAATCTTTCCCCGTGTTTACCCGCCTTGACGATGCCTCTTCCTTTTTCTCTCCCTCATCTTAAGTCCTTCATCAGTTACAAGTTCTCTCTCTCTCTCTCTCTCTCTCTCTCTCTCTCTCTCTCTCTCTCTCTCTCTCTCTCTCTCTCTCTCTCTCTCTCTTGGCCATTAACCTGTCTTTTCTCTACCCTGTAATACCCCATCTTTCTCCTCCATCTCCTCCTCCTCCTCGTCCTCCTCCCGTCCTTGTCTCCTTTCATTCTTTCCTGCCTTCTCTCTCTTTAACATACAGCTCTTCATCGTCTCTTGTTTCTCCTCATCCCCTCCCATTACTTGTGGTCACTGAGGGAGGTCTTAAGGAGGCACAGGTGAGGACAAACCTGGTCCGCTCGTGTTAGTAAACTCGTTCCTTTGTTGTTGTGACTTTGTGGGCGTGCCGAGTATTGAGGGTTGGTTGAGGAGGAAGGGAAGGGAAAGGAGAAAGAGACGGTAGGCCTATTTAGAGTTAATGGAGGGATGGAAGGAATGGAGAGAGAGAAAGGGAGGTTAATGGATGCGTGGAGATGATGTGAAACTGAAGCTGTGGTGAGGTATTGTAAGGAGAGACGTGGAGGCGGGTAGGTATGTGAGGGAAAGGAAGGAAGGTTTGGGAAAGAAATTAACCTTTTCACTGTGATACGAGACAAATAACAGCACCAGAAGTAATGCAAGAATTTTTTATAAGCATTTACAAGAAAGAAGAAGATAAAAAAAGAATAGATTTTGCAATTGCTATCCAGTTTAGAGGTTGGAGGTGGTTATAGAACAAGTAAAGATGTTTCAGAGTGATTGATAATTAAGGAAAGATGTACCAAACTGCAGTCAAAGGATTAAAGAAGTTATGGGAGGAAAGAAAGGTAATTATAGGAGGAAAGAAAGTAAGTTATGGGAGAAAAGAAAGGAAGTTAAAAGAGGGAAAAGAAGGAGGTTATGGGAGAAAACGGAAGAAAGTTATGAGACGTGAAAGAAGGAAATTGTGAAAGGAAATACAAGATCTGGCATGAAGAGATGAAAGTAACGGAGGCAGGAGAGAGGAAGGCTGAGAGAGAGAAGAGCTAAAGATAAATGATCCATGAAGGTTATGAAACAAAAATAATAGAAGAGTGTCCAGAAATAAATGTAAAAAAAAAAAAGAAAAAAAAGAGAGATTAAAGAACACCTGGCCGAGAGAAAAATAAGCTTAGCAACAGGTGAACGAATTAAGAAGCAAGAACTAAGCATTCCACACACGGGACCCTGGCGGGGGATTGGTCGGCTGGCTGGCTGGTCCCTTAAGTGTTCGTTCACGCGTCGAGAAAATATTGAGGTAAATTAATCTTCATTTCGCTGTCTCTTGCCATCGACTGTATGATTGATAGTCTTGGTCGGCCGGTCAGACCCGCACTTCAGCAGGGAGGACGAGAGAGAGAGAGAGAGAGAGAGAGAGAGAGAGAGAGAGAGAGAGAGAGAGAGAGAGAGAGAGAGAGAGAGAGAGAGAGAGAGAGAGAGAGAGAGTTTATCTACATCAGTATCTTCTTGTGTGTGTGTGTTTTTTCATTTATTTTTTTTTCAGTGGTTTTCATCTTCTGTTCTCAATTTCTTTGTTTACTTTCCTTCACCAGTCCTTTAAAGTTTCTAGTGATATTCTCCTTTTTTTTTTGTTTTCTTTTTTTCCTCTATTCAGTTTCAGTTTCATTCAGACGCAACAAATCTCCTCCTTGTAAATTTTTTGGCTGTTCTTTGTTTCAATCTTGAGTTCCCTCCCTCTCCTTATCAGCCTCTGTCTTATTATTCCCCCTTCTGTTCCTTCTTCTTATACCCTGCTGCCCTCCTCCTCCTCCTCCTCTTCCTCCTCGTCCTCCTCTTGTTTCCTCTGCCCTTGAATTCCTTAATTTTTCCCCTCTCATTCTCTTACCGTTTAGTGTTTCCTTCCTCAGTTACCCTCACCCCATTAGACACTAGAGGAGGAGGAGGAGGAGGAGATAATGAAGATAAAAGAGAACGAGGAGGAGGAGAATAATTAGAAGGGAGTGGGAGGCCTGGGATAATCTCTCTTAACGCCCTGGAGAGGAGGTGAGTGCGTGGGCAGACAGGTAGACAGGCGGACAAGTAACAGCAAGAAGGAACACCAAGAGGCCTCCTTCAGCGCTACCAGCAGGGCCTCCGTCAGATAAGAGAGAGAGAGAGAGAGAGAGAGAGAGAGAGAGAGAGAGAGAGAGAGAGAGAGAGAGAGAGAGAGAGAGAGAGAGAGAGAGATTAGTGGGCTGGACAAGAGTAAAGTTGCTTGTATTTATCCGAAAGGTCATTCATCTTCAACCTCATTATTCATCTTTTTTTTTTTTTTGTGGGTGTACGTGCGGCAGTGTGTGTGTGTGTGTGTGTGTGTGTGTGTGTGTGTGTGTGTGTGTGTGTGTGTGTGTGTGTGTGTTCAGGGTGGAAGTTATGTTGTCTGGTCGTGTTGAAAAGGCAGAATGTTATGGCTGTTTACTGTGTCAGGTACTGCTGTTGTTTTTGTTGTTGTTGTTGTTGTTGTTGTTGTTGTTGTTGTTGTTGTTGTTGTTGTTGTTGTTATTATTATTGTTATTATTGTTATTATTATTATTATTATTATTATTATTATTATTATTATTATTATTATCATCATCATTATCTTTATCAACACTACTACTACTACTACTACTACTACCACTATTACTACTACTACTACTACTACTACTACTACTGCCTTTCCGTCGACGACCGTAAGTGTCTTGACACCCCCCTCAACTTTTTCTTCATTAACTTCCTGCAACATTCGCGGTCTAAGATCTAATTTTCAATCTGTAGAACACCACCTCTCCTCTTCTAAACCTCATCTTCTTTTCCTCACTGAAACTCAGGTGTCTGAGGCAACTGACAGTAGCCCCTTTTCTGTTCCCTCCTACTTTCTCTATCCTCATTTTCGATCCAAAGCTGGATGCTGCGTTTATGTGCGCAATGACTTAACCTGCTCTCGTGCCCACGCTCTTGAATCTTCCGAGTTTTCCACCATCTGGCTTCGACTACAGAGTCATTCTCATACTAAATTTTATCTGTGCTGTATACCTCTCTCCTAACTCCTCTGACTATAAGAAATTCTTTGACTACTTAACTTCCAAAGTGGAGCACATTCTGACCCTCTTCCCTTTTGCAGAGATCTCCATTCTTGGAGACTTCAATGTTTCACCACCAGCTTTGGCTTTCCTCTCCCTTCACTGACCATCCTGGTGAACTAGCCTACAACTTTGCTATCCTCCATGACCTAGAGCAATTGGTGCAACACCCTACTCGTATTCCTGACCGTCTTGGAGATACGCCCAACATTCTTGACCTTTTCCTGACCTCTAATCCTTCTGCTTATGCTGTTACCCTTTCTTCTCCGTTGGGCTCCTCCGATCACAATCTCATATCTTTATCTTGTCCTATCACTCCAATCCCTCCTCAGGATCCCCCTAAGCGAAGGTGCCTCTGGCGTTTTGCCTCTGCTAGTTGGGGGGACCTGAGGCGGTATTTTGCTGATTTTCCTTGGAATGACTACTGCTTCCGTGTCAGAGACCCGTCTTTGTGTGCTGAGCGCATAACAGAGGTGATAGTGTCTGGCATGGAGGCGTACATTCCTCACTCTTTTTCTCGTCCTAAACCTTCTAAACCTTGGTTTAACACAGCTTGTTCTCGTGCTATACATGATAGAGAGGTGGCCCACAAAAGGTACTTAAGCCTTCCTTCACCAGAATCTCATGCACTTTATATTTCTGCCCGGAACCATGCCAAGTCTGTTCTCCAACTAGCCAAAAACTCCTTCATTAACAGAAAATGTCCAAAACCTTTCAAGATCTAACTCCCCTCGTGATTTCTGGCATCTAGCCAAAAATATCTCCAATAACTTTGCTTCTTCTTCTTTCCCTCCTCTACTTCAACCAGATGGCACCACTGCTATCACATCTATTTCTAAAGCTGAACTCTTTGCTCAAACCTTTGCTAAAAACTCTACCTTGGACGATTCTGGGCTTGTTCCTCCCTCTCCTCCACCCTCTGACTACTTCATGCCTCGTATTAAAATTCTTCGTAATGATGTTTTCCATGCCCTCGCTGGCCTAAACCCTCAGAAGGCTTATGGACCTGATGGGGTCCCTCCTATTGTTCTCCGAAACTGTGCCTCCGTGCTTGCACCTTGCCTAGTCAAACTCTTTCAGCTCTGTCTGTCAACATCTACCTTTCCTTCTTGCTGGAAGTTTGCCTACATTCAACCTGTTCCTAAAAAGGGTGACCGCTCTAATCCCTCAAACTACCGTCCTATTGCTTTAATTTCCTGCTTATCTAAAGTTTTTTGAATCTATCCTCAACAGGAAGATTCTTAAACATCTATCACTTCACAACCTTCTATCTGATCGCCAGTATGGGTTCCGTCAAGGACGCTCTACTGGTGATCTTCTGGCTTTCCTTACTGAGTCTTGGTCATCCTCTTTTAGAGACTTTGGTGAAACTTTTGCTGTTGCCTTGGACATATCAAAAGCCTTTGATAGAGTCTGGCACAAAGCTTTGATTTCCAAACTACCCTCCTACGGTTTCTATCCTTCTCTCTGTAACTTCATCTCAAGTTTCCTTTCTGACCGTTCTATTGCTGCTGTGGTAGACGGTCACTGTTCTTCTCCTAAATCTATTAACTGTGGTGTTCCTCAGGGTTCTGTCCTGTCACCCACTCTCTTCTTATTATTCATTAATGATCTTCTAAACCAAACTTCTTGTCCTATCCACTCCTATGCTGATGATACCACCCTGCACTTTTCCACGTCTTTTCATAGACGTCCAACCCTTCAGGAGGTAAACATATCACGCAGGGAAGCCACAGAACGCCTGACTTCTGATCTTTCTAAAATTTCTGATTGGGGCAGAGCAAACTTGGTATTGTTCAATGCCTCAAAAACTCAATTCCTCCATCTATCAACTCGACACAATCTTCCAGACAAACTATCCCCTCTTCTTCAATGACACTCAACTGTCCCCCTCTTCTACACTGAACATCCTCGGTCTGTCCTTTACTTATAATCTGAACTGGAAACTTCACATCTCATCTCTAGCTAAAACGGCTTCTATGAAGTTAGGTGTTCTGAGACGTCTCCGCCAGTTTTTTCTCACCCCCCCAGCTGCTAACTCTGTACAAGGGCCTTATCCGTCCATGTATGGAGTATGCTTCACATGTCTGGGGGGGTTCCACTCATACTGCTGTTCTAGACAGGGTGGAATCAAAAGCTTTTCGTCTCATCAACTCCTCTCCTCTAACTGACTGTCTTCAGCCTCTCTCTCTCCGCCGCAATGTTGCATCTCTTGCTGTCTTCTACCGCTATTTTCATGCTAACTGCTCTTCTGATCTTGCTAACTGCATGCCTCCCCCTCCTTCCGCGGCCTCGCTGCACAAGACTTTCTTCTTTCTCTCACTCCTATTCTGTCCACCTCTCTAACGCAAGAGTTAACCAGTATTCTCAATCATTCATCCCTTTCTCTGGTAAACTCTGGAACGTCCTTGCCTGCTTCTGTATTTCCACCTTCCTATGACTTGAATTCCTTCAAGAGGGAGGTTTCAAGACACTTATCCACCAATTTTTGACCACTGCTTTGACCCTTTTAGGGACTGGCATTTCAAGTGGGCATTTTTTTTATTAGATTTTTGTTGCCCTTGGCCAGTATCCTTCCTACATAAAAAAAAAAAAAAAAAAAAAAAAAAACTACTACTACTACTACTACTACTACTACTACTACTACTACTGCTGCCATCATTATCGTCACTATGAGCACTACTACCACTACTACCACTCTATCATTATTAATGCTGTTGGTACTGTTCTTTACTGCTACTAGTAATATTAATGAGTATATGATGATATGATGACAATGATGATGATGACAATGATGATGATGGTGATGGCAAATACTGTGAACAAAAAATTTAGTCAAACTAGTTAATTAATAAAAGAAAAAAAAACTTTTCAAGAATCATCTAAGAAAGTATTTGAATTATTCGTATTTTCTATTCCCAAACACCTGAGCTGACCTTGTGTTTCTCCCCCACAGGTGAGTCGGCTCCCCGCACCGCCAGCAGGGGATGTGTGGGGCGTGAAGCAGCATCTGACCCCTGTTGACCTAATCCCGGGGTTCCAGCACGCTACTCCATACACAAAACATATCTGCATACATTCATACATATATACATACACACATACATACATACATATCATACATACATACATACGTACATACAGATCGAGTGATAGCGACAGACACACATATATAGATTCATACGTACATACATACATACATACATACATACATACATACATACATACATACATACAGATAGAGAAATAGACAGACAGACACATATATACATAATGTACATACACACATACATACATACATACACGCGTCGGTCGGACTTATTAAGGTTTTATTTTATGTAGCACTGCATGTATTTTGTTGCATATCTTTCTCTATAACGCTCTTTTTAATGTAAGAGTGACTCTGGCCAAGGGGAACAGAAAAGATAAAAAAAAAAAGGCTCGCTGAAGGTGCCAGTCTCCAGAGAGTGCAAGAATTTCAGAGTAGTAGAGTTCCAATGTGCATTTAGGTCTCACTTATTTATTTATTTTTCTGTTTTCAAATATTTTCTTTTAACTTTTTTGGTTTCGGTGTCTTATGTCCCTTGCCGTCATATCCGTCACTCTATTCTTACACGTGTTCATATCAGTGAGAAATTCGGATCCATAGTATTTTCAGGATGGTGGGATACATGATTATCGTATATTCTTTTTACTTCCCATCAGTCAGTCAGTGCCGGCAGGAGTCCGCCAAGGTGACACGCTTCATAATATAAATCTTCTTTTAGGTTCAGATGACTTACATGAGTAAATTCCCTCGTGAAATCCGTAATTACAAGGAAATCAACACGTAAAACATGACACTGTGCAAACTCTTTTCTTTTATGATTTTAGTCTTGAGCCTTTCTCAGAGAGAGAGAGAGAGAGAGAGAGAGAGAGAGAGA